>NW_004798505.1:62398-66790 GCF_000002075.1 Aplysia californica | reverse complement strand
GGGGGGTGAGGGGACATGACTTAAGGGGAAAAACATGACTTAATTGGGAATGTATGTTATATTAGAGGTTCTATCCGTTAACTCTTTACTTTTCAACAAGTTTAGGTACCGGCACCTTAATTTTAATAAAACCAACTTGAAGCTTTTTGCCTCATTTCAACACTGGGAATGGTTCTGATTGGAACATTATGCTTAAGTTTGAAATCATATTATTGTAAAGACATTTACCTGTGTGGTGTGTATGCCCGAGTCTGGATCTGTGCCCGATTTCATTTCAATCGACCTATGACCTTGACCTGGGTCAGGCGGGGCGGCGCCTCGGGCCACGACCGACAAGTCAGGAGCTCGGTTACCGTCAGGCCCCCTGGTGGTGGAGCCCCAACTTCCGCGGTTCCCCGTCCGCCGGAACTGGTCCGAGTGCTTCCGTCGGCGTTCTGGCGTGGACATTTTCACCCTACCGTCCGGAGATATGGTTTGCTCCACGGCAAAGGCTGTGCGACGGTTGCCGTCTGTTGTCGGCATATTCTGGACAACCCACGCGCCTTGTTGGCCCGGGGCACCAGGATGTTGCGGTGGCGTCTGGTAGGCGTACGCGTATGTTTGTGTGCCAGGCGGCCCCGGCATAAACGCCCCGGCCGGAATGAGGCCATACGGAACAAATCCTCCAGGATACCCCGCCATCTGTCCGTACGGATTCTGATTCCGGTTGGCCGGATAGTCGATCCCGGTGATTGGTTTAGTGAAAATCGGCTCAAAAGCTTCTGGAGGTAACACAGTCGGGTCCGGTTCTCTCCCATCCCCTCTCCGCCTGGACAGCGGAGATTTCTCTCCCTTCTTCTTCTTGCGCAGACTCCCGCTGGGCGAGCTGCCGTCGTCATCCACTCTGGCTCTCACGCCCGCATTGATGTGCAGCTGGCTCGAGATGGTGTCCAGATCGGGCTGGCTAGACATGTCCATGGACAGATAGCGCTGTAGCTGCGGGGAGTTTTTCTCCAGCTCTTGTTCCTCGGGGATCTCAACGTCTCCCTTCCTCTTGGACTTTGGAGAACCTTCGCCCTGATGAAAAGAGAGTTGGCGTTCATATGACCTGATGCAGTTGCTAGCGCAGTAAAACCTTACTAAACTATCTTTTTTTTAAAACAGGAAAGAAAGAGAGAAAATAAACAAACCGAACTCGATTCCCATGCGCTCATCATATCATTATTATGACCTTATGCAGTTACGAACACCGTAAAACCTTACCAAAACTTTTAAAAACTAACTAAAAAGAGAGAGAAAAAACCCATCCCATTTTGAGTCCCGTGCGCTCATCATATCTTTATTATGATCTTATGCAGTTGCCAGCGCCGTAAAACTCTTACCAAAACAAAATGAAGAGAGAGATTAATACACAATGTATACTATTAGCTCAGTTGGCATCATGTTGGATGCAGTATGGATGACCCCAGTTCCAGTCTGTAACAAGTCGTTCTGGAACTTGGCCTCATTTTAGGAGTTTTTCAGTGATAAATATCAGAGGTGTTACTAGAAGCTAACGACATACACAGAAATAGAGGAGAGATATGGTCGGCAGACGTTTGATGAGAAAGATCGAAGAAGCAAACCACACCAGAGCACCCACCAACCACCACCCACTCTATTCTGATGCTATACGCCTACAAAAGTGTCCACCTCTTCACCTACCTCTTTTAAAAACATTTTAGTAAGAGTTTTACGGCACTTGCAACACAATAAGGTCATATAAGTGACGAAGATTAGATATGTTAGAAGAGAGAATCAAACACAAAAAAGAAGGAGGAGAGATCAGGACGATAGATTTTTTTATAGGAAAGAAGGAGCAAACCACACCACAGCACCCACTAACCACCACCACTGGATTCTGATGTTGTACGCAGCACAAAAGTGTCCCCCTCTTCACTTACCTCTTTAAATTAAAATTTTTTTTTGTGACACATAAAAGAAGGAGGAGAGATCAGGACGATAGATGTTTGATAGGAAAGAAGGAACAAACCACACCAGAGCACCCGCCAACCACCCACCACCCACCTCTTTCCCTAGCGGTCGTTTCTGCAGTGTGGCGTCATCCACCGTCGCCTCTGTCTGCTCCGTGTCCTTGGAAGCATTGGAGTCCGTCTCGAAGACGTCATCGATGTTTGTCTCTTTCTTCGGCTTCCACCGCCCGTTGTTCTGGCCAGCTCTTCTGGAGTCTATGAAGTACACAAACAAACGAACGAAGAACATCAACAACATAATGGAGTCTACGTAGTACATAGACAAAGAACAACATAATGGAGTCTACCAAATACACAGACAAAGAACAACATAATGGAGTCTACAAAGTACACAGACAAACAACAACAAAATAATGGGGTCTATGAAGTACACGAACTAACGAACAAAGAACATCAACAAAATAATGGACTAAACAAACAAACAACAACAACAAAATAATGGAGTCTACAAAGTACACAAACAAATTTGTTTTATTTTGTTTTAGTAGAGGCTTTACGGCGCTCGCAACTTCATAAGGTCATATGAGCGCCAAGGGGTGGGTGTCAACAGAGAAGTCTTTACAGGGAATCAGACTTACTATGCTCACCTCTCTAGCTATAACAGCACAAAGTCTGCTTCGACTATCAAGGCACCCCGGAAATAGAAGGTCACAAGAGTTTGACAAACATACAAAAGAAGTAGAGGAGAAATGACGATAGTAAGGATTAGGAAAGAAAAAGCAGCAGTTCCCCCTATGTTGTTCCGGCACAGTAAGAGCATGACTGATGAATCAGCCCATTTACAATTCTACTGTGCATAAGAAGGTGGTTAGTGTCCCCCACCCCCCCACACCCTTGGGAACGGCCTAAAGACAGTTCAGTCAGTAGCACAGCCCGGGAAGGGGGGGGGGGGTGACACAAACAAAGAACAACAACAAAATAATGGACTAAACAAACAAAATATATCATTGCCCTGCTGTTCAGATGTAGGCCTACTAAACCCAGAAAGTTGAATTTTTGTATTGAGTTTTACGGAGCGGGTTGTTTCAGTACGTGAGACATGCAAATGTATTTACATGTACTAATGTCCTGTGCGTATGTGTGAGTACACCTAACCTTTGTAACGTCTTCTGCCATTGTTAACGACCAAGACAAATTTCTCCCTGCAAGATGAATAAAGATTGTCATTGTTTCACGCCCCCTGTCAACACTATCAAAGAGACCTTGATCCGAGTTTAACGTCCTTCTCCGAAAAGACCGAGCTAAATAGGAAATTCTCTTAAAATATCTTTCCCAAGGACAAAACTCTCGAACCCCTGAACCCGCAATCTCACGATAATGGGTCCAGCAGCCGAACTACTAATGCTACTAATGCTTACTGACAACTTTGATTTCAAGTGTCCATATATTATAATATTATATGGTCGCTTTTAAGCACTAGGGGGCTATCCCGAAAAATGCTGTTTTGAGAAAATCGAAGGTTAAGTTTTTGCCCCTTGTTCCGTTTCTTTAAAAGACAAGGAGAGTTTTCTCTATAACCAAACAAATATACACACCAATGAAACAAAACGCCTCCTATACGTAGGGCAATGCCCACTTTTGGTGCAGGTCAAGATTTCTGGAAACCCCCAAAATCTGGGTTAGCCCGCTTGTCCTTAAAAGTGACCATATAAGAGAATACCAATGTGGGTGGTTAGCGGGTGCTCTGGTAGTGTGGTCTGCTTCTTCTTTCCTATCAAACATCTATCGTCCTTATCTCCCCTTCTTCTTTTTAAAGTTTGTTACCCTCTTGTAACACCTCTCATCTTCTGGCGCTCATATGACCTTATGCTGTTGCGAGCGCTGTAAAACCTCTACTAAAACTAAAAGAGAATCACAATACCTTCTTCTACATCGTACGGCTCGTAATCATGGCCAGACAGTCTGTTGTTCCAGGAATTGGTCTGGCCCCGCTGTTGTGTCGCCTCTCTCTCAAACTGTCGGCCTATCCTCATGTTGTTCCGCGGGATTCCATTCTGGTAGTTGCGCGGGGCTTTGGGGCCTGGCTCATACTTCCCAGTGGTCACTGTGCTCCATACCACGGGGTCCTGGCGAGGTGAGATATGATTTGATGAGATGGGGTGTGATGAGGTGAGATTTGATGAGGTGA
The DNA here is from genome assembly GCF_000002075.1 of Aplysia californica. Lineage (NCBI taxonomy): Eukaryota > Metazoa > Mollusca > Gastropoda > Aplysiida > Aplysiidae > Aplysia > Aplysia californica. The sequence goes on along the minus strand of NW_004798505.1, from coordinate 62,650 downwards.
GGTGAGGTGGGATGAGGTGAAGTGAGGTGAGGTGGGGTGGGGGTGAGGTGAGATTAGATGAGGTGGGGTGAGGTGAGGTAAGATGAGATGGGGTGAGGTGAGGTGAGGTGAGGTGAGGTGAGGTGGGGTGGGGTGAGGTGAGGTGAGATTAGATGAGGTGGGGTGAGATGGGGTGAGGTGAGATTAGATGAAGTGGGGTGAGATGAGGTGAGGTGAGATTAGATGAGGTGGGGTGAAGTGAGGAGAGGTGGG
>NW_004798505.1:60598-62298 GCF_000002075.1 Aplysia californica | reverse complement strand
AAGTGAGGAGAGGTGGGGTGAGGTGAGGTGAAGTGAGGTGAAGTGAGGTGAGGTGAAGTGAGGTGAGGTGAGGTGAGGTGAGGTGAGGTGAGATTGGATGAGGTGGGGTGAGGTGAGATTAGATGAGGTGGGGTGAGGAGAGGTGGGGTGAGATGAGGTGGGGTGAGATGAGGTGAAGTGAGGTGAGAGGTGAGGTGAGATTAGATGAGGTGGGGTGAGGAGATGTGGGGTGAGATGAGGTGGGGTGAGGTGAGGTGACATTAGATGAGGTGGGGTGAGATGAGGTGTGGTGGGGTGAGGTGAGGTGAGATTAGATTAGGTGGGGTGGGATGGGTTGAGGTGAGATTAGATGAAGTGGGGTGAGGTGGGGTGAGATGAGGTGAGGTGGGGAGAGGTGAGGTGAGATTAGATGAGGTGAGGTGGGGTGGGGTGAGGTGGGTTGAGACGAGCGGGACTTTGGGGCCGGGCTTGTACTTCCCTGTGGTCACTGTGCTCCATACCCCGGGGTCCTGGTGATTGTTTTAGTAAGAGTTTTATGGCACTTGCAACACAATAAGGTCGTATAGGAGCTGAAGATTAGAAGTTTTACAAGAGAGTAACAAACACAAAAAAGATGGAGGAGAGATCAGGACGATAGATGTTTGATAGGAAAGAAGGAGCAAACCACACCAGAGCACCCGCCAACCACCCATGGTTCTGGCGAGTGAGGTGAAATGAGATGAGGTGGGTGAGGTGAGGTGGGGTGGGGTGGGATGGGGTGAGGTGAGGTGAGGTGATGTGATGTAATGTGAGGTGAGGTGAGGTGAGGCGAGATGAAGTGAGGTGAGGTGAGGTGCTATCTATAATTATTTCTCTACCCACCTGGAAGTCAATGGCACCTCTCTTACTGCCGGTCCCTGGCCCCAACCCAGATCTGCTCAGATCGTCAGACTTGTGGATCGGGCTGCTGTTACGTCGCCAACCAGGCACAGAGAACCGGCCCACACGACCTGGAAAATATTTTATTTTTGTTTTAGCAACGTTTTATGGCGCTGGCAACTGCATAGGGTCATGTGAGCACCAAGGGGTGGATATCAACAGATAAGTCCAAACGGGGAATCAGGCTTACTCTGCTCACCTCCCTAGCCTCAACAGCACAAAGTCTGCTTCGACTATCAAGCCACCCAGGAAATAGCAGTTCACAACAAAGTGACGAATATACAAAAGAAGTAGTGAACAAATGACGATAGTAAGGATGAGGAAAGAAAAAGCAGCAGTTCCCCCTATGTTGTTCCAGCACAGTATGAGCGTGACATTGATGAATCAGCCCCTTGACAATTCTACTGTGTATAAGAACATGTTAATATCCCCCCCCCCTTTAGGAATGACCTAAAGACACCAGTCAGTGGCACTGCCCTGGGAAGGGAGGGGGGGGGAACCTGGGAAATATCATGGCAACGGTGATGATGATGATGGTGATGGTGATGACGAAGACGACTACGACGACGACGATGATGATGATGATGATGATGATGCTCTCTACAATGTTGATGATGACGACGATGACGACGGCGATGATGATGATGATGATGATGATGATGGGGATGATGATGATGATGACGATGGTGATGATGATGATGATGATGATGATGCTATCTACAATGATGATGACGATGATAGTAATGGTGATGGTGATGATGATGATGATATTTATATATATA
>NW_004798505.1:55924-57305 GCF_000002075.1 Aplysia californica | reverse complement strand
GCATGCGGTTTTCGCCAAAAGATTCTTTAAAACATTCTCCAGATCATGACGCCCTTCATTTTTTTTTTTCAGTTTTGAGACAGTTTTGCTACAAAAAGCTAAATTTCTTTATTTCGCCGATCGGTTTTGTAGGCCGACGCTTCTGTCTCTGTCATTTTAGAAAATCCACCAGGTTTGTTTATTTCAAGTCGTACTTCAGTTCGATACTATCGCGCATTGTCACGCAATACTGAGCACTATTTTAAGTGTGCGACCCGTATAGATCTAGCCTCCTGTTTTCTTTTTTACCAATGACTTTCAGTTGATGTTACTGCACTGATCATTCCTTTCATCGAAATGGGGCCCAGCTAGTAGTTTGTAAAAATAATTCTCCCCACTAGGGAATCAAACTGGAGTCTTCTGCACACAACAGCCAACAGCGAGGCGCTCACAAAGATATTGGGTCCCTCTGACCATTGTTTAAAAGTAATATTGGTCGACCAACTTTTCAGATGTAGTAATCTAAGTCATACAGGTTTTTTTTTTTGGTTTTTGTTTTAGTAGAGGTTTTACGGCGCTCGCAACCGCATAAGGTCATATGAGCGCTAGAAGATTAGAGGTGTTACAAGAGAGTAACAAACATAAAAAAGAAGGAGGGGAGATAAGGACGATGAATCCTTTGATAGGAAAGAAGAAGCAAACCACACCAGAGCACCCGCCAACCACCCACTCAAACAGTTTGATTTTAAAAAAATAAAATAAAAAAAATTGCAGTAACTTGTAACCATTGGACAGCTAGAAAAACAAATGAAGTCATAGTTGATGCAAATTGCAGACGACAGCTTACGATGAATATTCGAAAGCGACAGACAAATTTAATTGGACACACAATGCAGAAAGAAGCATTGAATATTGTAACAACAGGCAACGGAAAGAGAGGCAGAGGCAGACAGAGGGAAAAGATACTGGACAAGTTGACAACATGGCTGGGAACAGCAAGAACGACAGACATCATCGCTGCAACGCAAGACAGAGTGAAGTGGAGGTCCATGATCGCCCACGCCAGTCGGCAAGGCACCGGATGATGATGATGATGAAGACCACAGTCTATTGTATTGGCTTCATGAGCCCAAAAAATATTTCGTCAAAATTCATATTCTAAATGTTGAAAAAAAGGCATTAGAAGATACATAATTTGGGTACAATTTTTTAAAGGGGGAGAGAAAGAGGCAGACAGATAGACAGACAGACAGACAGACAGACAGACAGACAGACAGACAGACAGACCGACACATACACACACACACAGAATGTCTGTCTCTCTTTCCGTCTTCCTCTTCCCATCTCCTCCCTCCTTGCTCTTTCCCCCCATCCGCCTCCCCTCTTTCTGTCTGTTCCCTCC
>NW_004798505.1:26339-53489 GCF_000002075.1 Aplysia californica | reverse complement strand
CTCATCCGCCCGTCCCTCGTGTGAATGTGACACACTTCTGGATTCAGTCTGTGCTCCTTTTTTCCTGAACAATGTTGACTGTGGGATGCACCAAAAAAAATATAATTATAAAAAAAAAATATATGAAAACAAATATTATATAATTATATTCTCGAACCTGCCCAATACGACCAACTATTGTTGTCCTTACAGTGTGACACACTTCTTGGCTCTCACTCTTCTCATTTTTTGCCCAAACAGTAAGTTACATCTTTATTGTCCAGATCCTTGCACATTGGTTTGGTGTTTCACCATGTACACACAAACACACACACAAACATACACACACACACGCACAAAAATATGTACACACACGCAGTGTAACAGTCACATGCATAATAAAAACGAACAGTAATAATATAAACAATAATAACTTTAAGCTAGACACATACTCAGTATTCTGACTATAACTCCAATGTTATTTGCTGATGCATGCTCTAAGGTCATATATGAATACTTGTAACAAGATGTAAGTAATATTGCCTGTGTTATTTTTTTAAAATCATCTACATTCGAACCTGCCAAAGACGACCATTCATTATCCAGTATAAAAAAGTAGTCATCTTAGACATAGATCTATATATAATATTATGTATGGCTGTATGGTATGGTCATATGATCCTCTTGTCTTTTCAATTCTTGTGTTTCTTCCTAAAGTCTCAAGCAATTCATGATCGGATCAGAACGGAACTCTGAGAGGTTTAAGTGTTTTTCAGCAGATGAGTCTAAATATAAAGAGGTCTGTTTCATGAAAACGACAAATACAAAAAAATTAAAGTCTTTCGATCATCTTTTTGAGTAGGTGTTTTACGGCACTATCGACTCAATTTTTGTCATTTTGGTCATTTAAGTGCCAACGATCATCTTTTCAAACAAAAGAGCCAAAAAGATCCGACACCAAGCCTACAGTTTAAAAAGTGGCCACCTCTATTCTCACCCGGAGTGAGAATAGTGCAGGCGAGTCTTGTGGCTATTCTCACCCGGTGCGCGTTCAAATTTTGCGTTCACCCTAAACCCATAGAATTCTACACTGTGAGGGAAAATTGTAGAATTCTGTGCCATGAACAAACGTTCCATTACAACTGTAGCCTACTAAAGGCGTACAATTTTGTCTGTGGGCAGTGGAGAGAGAGAGAAAGAGAGAGAGGAGTAGCGCGAGAATTTCCGGGCAAAACAAAATGGCGACCCGCGTAGTTTGGCTCGATTCGAAAAGTTAAATAGTCGTAGCATCTTTGTAGACAACCACTTTTGTGTTTTAACATCATCTTTTAACTTTGTTTTGGTCAATTTGATCGTCCACACTGATAGACAGTATTCAGAAAGAGACAGAGAGAGAAAGAAGAGGGGAGGAGTTGATCTTGCGAGAACTTCCGGGCGGGTGAGCATAGCCACTTTCTTAAAAAGTAACTAGATATCTAGATTACAGTTACACACGAACAACATAACACAGTACATAACATTTATAAGTACTAGATCTAGGCTACAATGATTAAAGAAGAACAGCACTGGTTCTAAAAATACTAGGCCAGCATAAAACAACAAGACTAATATGACGCAGTGTATACAAAGTATTACATGTATTATCATTTTTAGCCCTGTCCGTCAAAATATATTGTAAAGAATAGAAAGTTACTCTCCTTACACCTTTAAAAAGTTCATTATAAATTCCAACAACTACAACAACAGAAGTAGACTGAAGTGGAAACAAAATAATTAAATAGAACGAAAACAAATGGTGAGAAAGAAAGAGATACACTACATAAGAGGTTAACAATATCCAGTCCCTTTATAAAACTTTATAAGCCAAGTCTGGTACAATAATGGCCTTTAAACATAAAAGACTAAACGATAAATGTTTACATTCATCCAGGTCTCTCTGGCATCATTTCCTTGTTGTCTCCGCCATATTTTGTACCAACAGGAAGCACACTTCGGCTTAGCCCAGGTAGAGAAGCACAGTTGACCTACTTTTTCGAACCTGTCGCAGGTGTGCAGTTTGTTGTCACCTGGTAAGGAGAAAATAACCGATATAAGTTATTGGGATACAGGTATTTGTATACTTCGGTAGTTTGTTGAATAAAACTCATGAAAACAGAAAAGATAACAACTTTTTGTAAGAACCCGGTTCTTTTGCTTTGATTTCTATTGATACACAGGGCTATTTTTTCCGATAACGGGGTCTTAGGGCCTATAATTCTCAGTTAGATTATTAAAACTCAGTACTGCACGTCTGTTTGAGGAAGTGATCGCTTCCAGCTTTTACCTTTCCTTCCAAAGCTGTGACAGGAAAATGGCGACACGGCACAACGGAAGATTGTCTTGCCAATAAAAAGTTTTTGGAGAGTCCTGGCAATGGTAGGCTATGTCCGTCCTTATAGTTTTTACTCCATTTTGTTCAAGGAAAAGAATAATATAGATCTATTCACAATTATAAGAAAGGCTCTTCTAGACTAGATAAATAGTAAATAGACTAACCTACCTGTTGGTGACATGTTTGTTGTATGTTTTGCCACTGACTATTCAATTCTTTGACTTAGATCTAGAATCTAGATCTAGATTCTAGATCTAGTAAGTATTGTTGTTGTTGGCCACCCATAGGTCTAATATCGGTGTTATGTGATGATGCCAGACTCAACTAATTAGGCCAATTGTTTTTCTTTCTCAAATCGTTATTTAGTTTTGGGAGAAATAATTAAGGCCATTAATTCACCTTGTATCAGAGATAATTTTAAGACTATGAATGCATGTAATTATTAGAGGTCTAGATATAGAAATCTAGATTTTTTTTTCCTTTTTGTTTTTTGGACCACTTTTTGTGACTTACCCCTTCTATTATATTAGTCTCAGATAAAGAAATACATACTTTCTTCAAATTTCAAGCCCGTCTTTCTTATATTTAACTCTTTGAACCCATCGGACGCTGGGAGTGTCCAGTACTAGATTCTAGTGACAACTGTTCTGTTTTATATCATTCTAGTTCTTGTTGTTTTTCGGAACTGTCTCGAAACCAAGTAGTGACTAAGCCTTTGTTTCCACTATTTGGAGGCAAGCTTTTTTGGGGCTATAATGAGACATATATATATAGATAGTGCACTAGGTTTAGGTGACTGTAGAAAATAAACTCCGGGAAACAGTAGAAAAAACTCAAGGCTTTTAGAGTTATGTAAGTATTTTTCTTCGTCCCCCTCAACACAATATAAATTTTAATCATTTTGAAGACGGGCTTCCAACCCTGCCTGTCGCTGTCAAGGCCAATGGGATGAGAGGGATACATAAAACGTAATGATCCATCAGTCCATCTTCCTTCTTCGTTCAGATATCTCTCTGCTGATACTCAACAGTTTTATTAGTAGTCAAAAGTAGAGAATTTGTAGTGGTAGTAGGCCTATTGTGTGCCATGGTTTTTATTACTGATCAGTTTCTTTCTTCCTCTCTTTTCTTTCAAAAAGATACACAGTGTAGCCTGTTAAACTGTTATTATTTCTTTTTTTCTCATCCGTTACATTATATTCGAAATAAGGTAGTGTCATAGTTATAGTACATGATATTATTTTGAAAACTTTTTGTCTTGTTTTGTTGTTTTTTATTTGCAAAAACTATAATGACTGAGAGTCTAGCCGTACTTAAGTACGGCTAGACTGCCAGTCTAGCCGTACTTAGATCTAGGTTTGGTCCTATCGACTAAAGCCTGTTAAGTGCACAGGTCTCATTAGATCTAGATCTAGTAATTATTCAGGTTCAAATACATGCAAGTCAGTAAGGCACCTTTTTGTTTTGTCTGAAATACAAATACTTTAGACATTGCAAACTAAAAATTTCATTTACAATTCAGCCATCAATATTAAGTACGGCTAGCCTGACAGTCTAGCCGTCCTTAAGTACGGGTAGACAGCCAGTCTAGCCGTACTTATCTTAGGCCCTATTAACATTAGAAAACAGGAGTTTTAAAATACATGCACTGTCATTAAGGCACCTGGTTTCGTCTCAAATACAAATACTTTAGGTACTGCACACTAAAAATGTATATTTACAATTCAGTAGGCCTATTTTTTGTTAAATGGTCAGTCTAGCTATCATATTAAGAATAAGTACGGCTAGACTCGCAGTCTAGCCGTCATTAAGTACGGCTAGCCTCTTCCTTTCCTTTTTAATACATTCTTAACATTTAGACCCTTTTCTTCACCGCTCTTCATAGTTTTGACACTTTTGTGATACATTAATGTTATCTTCAGCCACATGGATGAATGAACGAGGGTGAAATAATATAACAACAACGATACGACCAGACAATGGCGTCGTTTCACCAGATTGGGTGTGTGCTGGTGGTGGTGACTGCGGCCATGACAGGAGCAGCCTGGGGTCAGAATCCGATTTTCTCTGGTCCGAACAACGATCCTATCAACCAGCAAGGCAGTGGAAACCTGTGTAAGTATCTCAAGTATAATTTGCTATAACTAAAATAGCTGTTAGCGCTCTTGTAATCATGAAATTGCGAGTTCGGGGTTTAAATTCAAGCCTCAGGCCCGATGTTGTGCCCTTGGGGAAGGCTTTATACTCTAATTTTTCTCATTTCACCCAGATGTGAATAGTTACTTGGCCATAGATGGCGAAACATCTAGTCAGTATGTTACTGTTTCAGCACCTATAAAAGGCAGCTTGCTCTGTATGCTTCCCAGAAAGTTGAGATTGTTTCAGAATGCTATTGAGTCTGCTGGGGTAATAGTATAGATTGTAAAGAGCTATACAGAACAAATGCTATATTATTATTAGGCTATTTACTCTGTTGTTAATTGAGTTCTTCTTTTCTACCCTTAACGCTGCAGTGTGCTTTAGTGTGTGACTTTACCATGTTTTAGATTAAGATGGTGGAGGTTGGCGGGTGCTCTGGTGTGGCTTGCTTCTTCTTTCCTATCAAGCATCTGTCATTTTTATCTCCCCTCCTTCTTTTTTGTGTTTGATACTCTCTTGTAACACCTCTAATCTTCTGTACTTATATGACTTTATTGTGTTGCAAGTGCTGCAAAACACTTTCTAAAACATAAAACAAAGATTAAGATGCTTTGTAATGTAGTTGTAGGCCCTGTAAACATGTCTTCACTGTTGAGAAAGAAAGCAGATGTACATATTATCTGTCCCCAAGGTTTTATGCAGCCTGCTTAATTTCGCAAAATTTGATCATTTTTTTCATAATTTCTGATTATTTTCTTTTATAATTTTTTGTTAAAATTAACAGAATTGCATAATTTCACGTTTTTTGGGCTCAGTTTGCATAATTTCAGAACTTTTCTTGCATGCATAAAATAACGGGGACAGGACATAACCAAACAAAATTCACTTGCATATGCTGGACAATCACTAAAGACAGTGAAAATAAAATAGAGGCAACAGAAATGTGGTTTCTTAGGAGACTGCTAAGAGTATCGTGGAAGGAAAAGAAATCAAATGAAGTAGTGCTTGATGAAGCCCACGTGGGACGCTCAATGTTAAAAACAATCAGGAAAGGACAAATGCAGTTTTTGGGACACCTGAATAGACATAAGGGTCTTGAACATCTAGCTCTCACTGGCAAAATTGAGGGCAAGCGAGGCAGGGGTAGGCCCAGAACAACATACTTAGGGAACCTAAACAAATGGGTAACAGGGAAAAATCAGGGAAACGTAGCTTTTCTGAGAGCATCCGAGCAAAGGAATGAATGGAAAATCATGATCGCCGATGTCTGTCGCAGATCTGGCACTGGATGATGATGATGATGTGGTGTAGCGGTCAGGAGCTTCGTTGTCGCTTGCAAGAGACCTGAGATTGATTTCCAAGTGCAGTGAAAATGTTTTATTGAGTATCTCGGTCTTTCTGCTGGGATGTTTTATTCTCAGCTGGGTTGTCTTCCATAGGCAAGGTCGGAAGCCCGCCTCCTAAATGATCAAAATTGTGTCAATGGAGGCCTTGATTGTTCTAATTTTGCCAGTGTAACATTATGGACTTTAGTTAGTGTTAAACAACAATGGTACCTAAAAAAAAAATCATATTTGACTAAAGAAAGGTGAGAGACAAAACTTATTTGTCAGAAAATAGTTGTGTAAAAATCTTTGCAGTTTGGGCAAGGAGGATGGGGATTGGTCTTAGGGAGAGAAAAAAGAAGCAGAACAAGCAATCTTATTAGTGCCACCTTTCCTGATTATTTACCATTGGGCATGAAAAGAATTTTTGTTCGGTACCTGGCTGTTTCTGAGTGTTGTTGTATATCAGCTCAAAAGTCCAAGTTTGCTTTCTGATCTTTGCTGTACTGCATTTCTTTTTGCCTTTTTTCTGCTTATAAAGAATGCCTAGTATGTTTCCAAAAGGACTTAATTTAATGAGATATCATGTGGCTTTACAAATGCGCTGTACCTTCCACACTGTCTCTTGTTTTGTTCCTTTGTCTTTTTTAAAAAATATTTTTAAAAAAATTGTTTTGCATTCTTTAGGAGTGTTGAAAGTAATAATGATGGTGTATAAGCTCAACAATTTTGAAAATAAAGTCATCTTCATCATCAAGTATCAGATCTACAACAGACATCGATCAATGATAATAATAATAGATAGCATTTGTATTGCGCTTATCCCCGCTCAACAGCAAGCTCTATGTGCTTCAGAATCTATTTTATTACCCCAGCAGACCTGAGAGCATTCTGAAACAAACTCAACTGCCTGGGAAGCATACAGTACATGCAGCCATTTATAGGTGCTAAAACACTAATATACTGACAAGATCTTTTGCTGTCTATGGCTGGGTACCCATTCCCACCTGGGTGAAGTGGGGAAAATTTGTGTAAAGTGCCTTTCCCTAGGACACATCGTCGGGCCCGCGGCTCGAACCCCTGAAGAGTCACACGAAGTCACACAAGTGTAATTGATTTTTATTCTCTGCTTTTTTCCATTTTGTTTTGACAGCAGTCATAAAACAACTATGTCTGCACTCAGTAGTTGTTTTAAAAAAAAATTCACACAAGTGTAGTGATGGTTGGCGGGTGCTCTGGTGTGGTTTGCTCCTTCTTTCCTATCAAACATCTATTGTCCTTATCTCGCTCTCCTCCTTCTTTTTTGTGTTTGTTACTCTCTTGTAACGCCTCTAATCTTCAGCACCTATATGACCTTTTTGTATTGCAAGTGCTGTAAACTCGTACGAAAACTATGACACAAGTATTAATTGATATTTATTCTCTGCTATTTTCCAGTTTATTTTGACAGCAACAGCGACTGCAATACGGGAATCAGGAACATCAACAACTTCAAGGCCACGATAGAAGGTCATGGAGGCGCGTCCCAGAGTCTTGGACCTTCCAGCTGCACCATCAAGTTGAAGTCAGAAGGCCAATTTGAAGGCACCATTTTGAACATTGAAGTGCGTTCAATGGACATTCGTGATTGTACAACGCGCGTCGCTATATACGATGGGGATGGGGCTCAGCTGTTGTTGGTAAGTAGTCTTTTTAGGAAAGCGTGTGTGTGTGTTTATGTGTGTGTGTGTGGTGTGTGTGTGCGTGTGTGTGTGTGTGTGTGTGTGTGTGTGTGTGTGTGTGTGTGCATACTAATATAATGCACGTGTGTGTGTGTGTGTGTGTGCATACTAATATAATGCATGTGTGTGTGCTTGTGTGCTTTCGTGTGTGCTTGCATGTGTATTTAGCTTCTTTTCATTTGAAGTAGTAATCATTACAACATCTCTCAAAGACAAGAGCACAAAATCTTCAGACCCAGTGACGCTGATGCTTGCATCACATCAAACAATCGACAGCTATTCAGATGACTGGATACACGTCTATACGGACGGCTCAGCATTCAAAGGTACAACCAAAGCCGGATATGGAATACTAATACAGTACCCAGATGGAAGTTCCAATGAGATCTCTGCAGCCTGTGGAGAGAAATGCAGCAACAAAGACGCAGAAATGATGGCAATTGAAACAGCACTGTATTGTGATTTTCACTGACTCACTTTCATTATTACAAGCCATAGAAAATGACCATCATCTAAACCATAATTTGACCCATATACTGTTTGGATCCCATCATCTGATAATATCCTGTGGCATCAATCTAGTAATGCAGAGGGTCCCCGGACACTCAGACATAACTGGAAATGACAGAGCAGACACACTTGCCAAATGGGGATCTAGACAGGAACAACCCAACACTCCAACTTCATACAACACTGCAAAACAAATCTTCAAAAGCAATAACAAACAAGATTGGATGAACGGATGGGCCCTTGGAAAGACAGGCAGAGCAGTTTTCACACATATGACCACAACAAAAAGGAATGACAATATCAACCGACTTCAGAGAAAGAAACAGACCACGATCTTCCGCCTACGAACAGAACATATACAGCTCAACTTCCACCTGAACAGAATAAACCCGAAACTTCCCCCAATGTGTCCCTTGTGTGACTATGCATATGAGACTCTGGAGCATCACCTGTTCCACTGCACAGCCCTAAATGATATCAGAGCTGCCTTTCTCCCTCCGAGACCTAACATTGACAACACACTCTATGGAACATTACAGCAACTGCAGCAAACCTGCACTTATCACTACATGGCATTGGACACAAGGGCGAGAGCCCAGCTGTTGCTGGATCGATAACAACAACAACAACAACATTTGATGTAGTTTATAATAGGCCTACTGAGCAGGTTATTTTAAAGATCATTCTATGTTCCCTCTTCAAATGTAGCTCTCATTGGAAGCACTGAGGGAAAAGGAGGTAGAGGTAGCTTACTTGGAACCTACTGGGGAAAACATTAACAGATGGGTGACAGGGAAAGACATGGTTATAATATAAGATTTTTGAGTGTTTTAGATGCAGTAAAGAAGTAAATGACGAACCATGATTATTTGTTTGAGGTTCTTTTTTTGTTTTTTAAAAATGTTTTATGGCGCTCGCAACTGCGTAAGGTCATATGAGTGCGCGGGATACACTAAACATTTCCAGTTGGTAAGAAATTTTGAATTTTGCTCGGGTGGCGGCCGAAGCCTACTCTTAACGATTTTGGACCACCAAGGGATCTTTAATGTGCACAACTTGCACACGGGACCTCCAAGATTTTTCTCCCTTGTCTTAAAAGGCTAGTGTCGCAAAACTCTCAGTAAAACTAATACTGTTATTTTTAACTTTCTTTTTCTTCGACTCATTCAAATTTTTCTTGTATCTCCAACGTTCAGCAATCGTACGACTGCCGCGACAAAGTGGGTTTGAATCGAAGAACCATGCAGACCACGGGCAACACAGCGACCTTCATCATGAATAGAGATAACATTGAGCAGTGGAACTTTGATGTGGAAATCATTGTCGATCCTATCAGAGGTATGTACCTAAGTTTTATTTCATGATGATAATGATAGTTTGTGAAATTTTTTGTCTGTTTTTTTTGGGGGGGGGGGGGGGGGGGGAATTCCCCCTCTCTCCCACTCTCTCCCACTCAGAGCTGGTTGTAACGGAGTACGTTACAATTTTCGGTACTTTTACTGTACTCCAGTATATTTTGAGAACCAGTACTTTTACTGTACTCTGATACTTGTTATAAAAGTATTTTCGAGTATTTTTAAAGTACATTTTGAGTACTTTTGAAGCTTAATAAAAGGGTAAGTGCCGGCATTTCTGATCATAATTTACGGAAAAAACACCCGGGCGGGCACAGCCGATCAACCAAGAGTTAAAGCTTGAGATCAAAGAACTGCTCGTCGTGTCAAAGACCAGCCACTCTCGTGAATGTGATCACACGAGCATTGTAAAACTCCATGAAACAGAACAATGTTTACCCCAGATGGGATCACACCGAGGTGTGAACTGAGCGATGCGTTTCTTTTCCCCAACCATTGCACTCGCATCTGAGCTCGCCACCTAAACTTACATCACTCGCTGGGTGGGTATAGGCCCTACAAGTTCGCTCCAGGCAGGTTCACATCGAACTGTGAACTCTTCCCTGACCCTTGAAAGCAGTTTTTCTTTATTCCCGAATTTGCGAGACTGCCTGAATTTTAATTGGTGTGGTCACAATGTAATGGTGCGTAACGACAAAGGCGGGGTGACTCAATCAGAGATGGAAGGCTACAATATTTGGACAGGTAAAGGGGAGGGGCAACTGGATAAACGTAGATAAAGATCTCAAGACTCACGATAGGTTAATGAGTGTATATGGCATGCCTCATGCCACTGTGATTGGTCATCAAGGTTGATCTCTCTTTGTGCTCGCCAAATGTCATAAACCCACCCAGGGGTCACGACAGTTCATAGGTCACTGTAGATTCTTCCTTGGCTTCGTCGGCTAAGATCCCGTATTTCCCTTGCTCCCGAGCACTGGGATCTAAGGCGGAGACTACAGTAGTAGAGAATCTTTGGTTACACTACACCTACTGGACTCTAGGAAATTACATGTACATGTATTTTGGTTTGCCATGGGTGCCGTGGACTGCACAGTGTGACCAAAATCTGTCTTACCACTATTATAATCAATTGAAACTGAAACTGAGTTCTCAAAGTATATCTAACAATTTTTTAGGCTACCTAAATTTCTTTTTTAACTTTTTTTTGTGGTTTGTGCTTAAGGCTACCTTGATTCCTTGAGGATTTGTTAATGAAGAATTCAAGGCACTTTTCCATTTCTCTGCTGGCCATTTTCATCAATTCTATGTTTTCTTAAGAGCAACTTTGTCTCTACATTTTCCAATTTGGATACTTTTCCCACTTTCCGACCTCTAGGACTCACTTACATTTGATCTCATTGTCTTGCTCAAACAAGTTCTATTCATAATATCACTTACTCACTAGTTGCATCTGTTTGTTTGGTATTTTCTTTTCAATTTCACGGACCATAATATTTTCCTCCTACGTTCAGTGCGTATATTCAAACGCTTTGAAAACTGTTTACATTTTTAGTAATAAATGGCCTAATTTGTCAAATATACTGGATATGTTATTCAATATGATGTTTTGCTTTAGCACTGAAGTGTTTTAACATATTAGCAGAAAGTACTCAAAATGTACTCATAAGTACTTTTTAAAAAAGTACTTGTACTCAGGTACATTTTACAGGAAAGTACTTTTACTGTACTTAAGTACCTATTTTAGATTGTACTTAAATTTGTACTGAAGTACCTTTTTAAAAGTACTTTGACAGCTCTGCTCCAACTTTCTATGTCCCCAAATATTAATGACCCGTGTTTTTTATTCCCAGGTGGTCTTGAGCCAGGCTTTGAAAACAACTACGGCACCGACTTCTATTTTGACAAATTCGAACAAGCGATCATCGTTGGGCTGATCGGCGGCTTTTACCTCCTCATACTTCTCATCTGTGTCATTGTGATGGTGTGCTCCTTCCGCTCTTTCTACGGCAAAAACAAGGAATGGGAGACGCATCAGCTGGCGGTCATGAAGACAGGTATGGCCATGGGTTTTTTTGGTTTTTTTGTGTGGTTTTTTTGGTAAGTGTTTTACGGTACTCGCAACTGCATGAGGTCATATGAGCGCGCGGGACACATTAAACATTTTCAGTGGGTAGGAAATTTTGAATTTTGCCCGCCTGGTAGCCAAAGCATGCACTTATCGTTTTTAGAACATCAAGGGGTTTTTAACGTTCACAAACTTGCACACGGGACCTCCAAGATTTTTGGCTCTTGTTCGAGAAGGCTAGGTGTAGATCTTTCCTACCTGAAATTCGAGGGTGTGGCTGAAATACAGGAGAAAGAAGGAGCCATGGAGTAGCTGTAGAAAGGCTGCAGAGAGAGTCAGGAGCCCAGTGGAGGGGGCAAAGGAGATGAGGGGATGGGGGCAGAAAGTGGAGACGAAAGCAGACGACAGAACATTGTTAGAGAGCAGGAAAGGAGGTGAAAGAAGACAATTTTAGTGAAGGAAATTTTTCTGTGGCTACCTGGATTCGAACCCGAGACATTTGAATGAGAGGCGAACACCTTAACCACTAGGCCACGAGAGCCCCCATGGACATGTTTTAATGGACTATGTTATTTCTGGCTCTTTTTATTTCATGGGTCTGGTATGTCAGTTCTGCTTGTATTATTTCATTACTGTCCATGTTTTTATTATGCAACAAGATCACACAAAGATTGCTCTATGTTAGGAAATACATGTGTTACTTACCTCTGTCTTTGAGGCATATATTCCACTTTTGCAAAGAGGACGGGATGCTTTGTATTTCAGCTGTGTGAAAGACAAAATTGGAACTACTTTCTATTTTGTTTTAGTTTTAGTTGAGGTTTTACGGCGCTCGCAAATGCATAAGGTCATATGGGCGCCTGAAGATTAGAGGTGTTACAAGGGAGTAACAAACATAAAAAAGAAGAATGGAAGATAAGGACGATAGATGTTTGATAGGAAAGAAGACGCAAACCACACCAGAGCACCCGCCAACCACCCACTTCTATATTTTGTTTCTTTTCTTCCATCTGATGGTGAGGGTCATTTGCTGTTCTCATTCATTTGTCTCATCCATGAGACTGGTTGTAACAGCCCAATTGACGCTCAAAAAAAGGATTCATTTTGTCTCTTTTTAGGGAACGCATTGTTGTTCAATTTTTCTTGCATACCCCCAATCTTACTGAATTATTTATGGCTAAAATGCTCTCAGAGCTTGAATTAACTAAATTTTAGTATTGTGTGCTCTCTTTGGTCCAGAAGTCAATAATATATGCTTTGTTCTTTGTAATGGTGTTTGGGTGTAGTTGTAGTTTTCAAGGAAAGTATTTTGGGGATTTGTCAACAGGAACATTTTCTTAAAAGTTGTGAGCATGCTGAGATCTGATTTAAGTTTATCAACCTATTTTGTGAAGACGTGGTTGTTGGGGTTGTCAAATAGTCGTAGGGTTGTGGGTTGAGAATTGATGTTGTAACGTGCATGTGGGTTTTGTATTGAGTTTCTCGTGTGGAAAACCCCTCCCCCGCAAATTGTTAAAACTGTGGGTGGTGGGCGGGTGCTCTGGTGTGGTTTGCTCCTTCTTTCCTTCTTTCCTATTAAACATCTGTCGTCCTTATTTATCTCCCGTCCTTATTTTTTGTGTATGTTACTCTCTTGTAACACTGCTAATCTTTGGCACTTATAATGACCTTATTGTGTTGCAAGTGCCGTTAAACACTTACTAAAACTATATTATCAAAACTGAGATACTTGGGCAGATCACCACAACCTCATTGACCCGATGACTCTGATAATGTTGTCTGTGGTGGAGTGGTTAGGTTCCTTGCTGTCATATATATATGACAGCAAGGAACCTAACCACTCCATATATATATATATAAATGCCATATTATATATGCAAACTTCGTCAGTTTCACTAGCAAATCAAACCCAGCCAGTTTCAATAGCAAATTAAACATCGTCAGTTTCACTGGCAAATTAAACATTGCCTGTTTCACGAGGAAATTATACATTGTCAGTTTCACTAGCAACTTGTACATCATCCGTTTCACTAGCAAATTAAACTTGGTCAGTTTCACCAACAAAGAGCAAAGAACAGATATTTAATTTTGTTCCTGTATCAAATGCAGAGTTCAAAGTTCACAGATGTTTACTCCGCATGCTTTTCTCCGTCCTCTCCTTATTTTTTGGAGTACCTTCTTATTTCCCTCCTCTCTCCTCCACAGATATTATTATCCTCAATGCATGAATAATTCCTGATCCTTTCTTCTGACAGTGTAACTGCTCAGTGAGATGTTATGCAAAATATGAAACATGCTTAGCTTTTGTAGGGTGTTTATCTACTTTTGTATGGTGCACTTTGATTTGCTTTGCTTTTCAGATTTGTCATGTGTCCTTGAGAAATATAGTGTGGGAAAGATGCTAAGATATATTTCAAGAAAAAGATATATTTCAAGAAAAATCTAACCTTTTCATTTCTTGGTCTTTTTTAATTTTTATATATGAAGTCTTTATATTTATGGCTGTACACACTTAAATATAAGTTGGTGGTTGGCGGGTGCTCTGGTTTGGTTTGCTCCTTCTTTCCTGTCAAACATCTGTTGTCCTTATCTCTCCTCCTTCTTTTTTGTGTTTGTTACTCTCTTGTAACACATTACATTATTCTTTGGCACTTATATGACCTTATTGTGTTGCAAGTACCGTACAACTCTTACTAAAACTGAAAGACTTAACTATTCATAAATGGATGGACTGATATTGTAGAAAGATAAGATGAACTACAGGGTTCTTTTGAATTTTACTTACCTCCATGTAGATCATTATAAAGACAAAGAGTAATCTGATCTCTTGTTCGGACAGAAATGCTTTGACCTCTCTCATTTTAGAAAAATATTTCCTTGAAAAATGTCCTCTTGTGCACTTCACATTTTATGTCAAAAACTGACTGGTAGGTAGACAGATATCTTTTCCATGCTCCTGGTGATATCATAATATCTGTGGAGATTTTTCAAGGCTGAGGAATGTACGTGATCTTGGATCTTACAGTGAGACATTGTTCATCATTTTTGTCAAGACCAGGTGGAATCGGGGGCATATTAATTTTTTTAAGCATGTGGACTCATTGATATCACCTTAAAGCTTGTTTATTTATTTTGCTTTTGATAAAGAAAAGTTGTTAATCTATTTTGAATAGAAGTCGAGGTATTTGCGATTGAAGTAGGTGGGGGTCACCTTGTGTCAGAGGTAAAATTAGCGAGAAAATGACCGTTAAGGGTTTGTTGACTTCCAAAGCTTGAGTGTTCTTGGAAACGGCAAATATATATTTTTTGTGCCTTTGATCAACGGTTTGTAGAATAACATAAAAGGTAAAAAAAAACCCCAAAACCAAAAAACAATAAATTAAATTGACCTGTGGGTGTTTGAAAGTGCTCTTTACAATAGATTGAGTCTGATGTGTGAAAATGTTCTTCACAATAGATTGAGTCTGATGTGTGAAAATGTTCTTCACAATAGATTGAGTCTGATGTGTGAAAATGTTCTTCACAATAGATTGAGTCTGATGTGTGAAAATGTTCTTCACAATAGATTGAGTCTGATGTGTGAAAATGTTCTTCACAATAGATTGAGTCTGATGTGTGAAAATGTTCTTCACAATAGATTGAGTCTGATGTGTGAAAATGTTCTTCACAATAGATTGAGTCTGATGTGTGAAAATGTTCTTCACAATAGATTGAGTCTGATGTGTGAAAATGTTCTTCACAATAGATTGAGTCTGATGTGTGAAAATGTTCTTCACAATAGATTGAGTCTGATGTGTGAAAATGTTCTTCACAATAGATTGAGTCTGATGTGTGAAAATGTTCTTCACAATAGATTGACTCTGATGTGTGAAAATGTTCTTCACAATAGATTGAGTCTGATGTGTGAAAATGTTCTTCACAATAGATTGAGTATGATATTATTCATTCATACATACATACCTAAATACCTAGGTATATTATATAACTTGTGTATTGGAGGAAGATGCAGGGTTTATATGTGAGGCAGCATGGTGGAATCAGGCTCTCGTCAAAATAATGAAATCGAAGAAAACTCCAGTTTTCTCCCTGCTTTGCAATTTTTATCAAATTTTTATTTTTTGGCTCCACACCTTTTATGTCCATTTACAAACACATTCCTTAGAGGATTTCACCGAAAACGTTGATTAAAGACACAAAAATATAAATTTACAGTGTCCACGGATTCTCCAGCTTTCGAATTTACCAAGCTTTGGCGGCCATTTTCTCGCTAATTTTACCTCTTAAATCAGGTGACCCCCACCTCCTTCAATCCAAAATATCTCCACTTCTATTGAAGATGGATGGGTAATTTTTTCATTGAAAGCAAGGCAAATGAACAAGCTTTAAGTTGATACCAACAACTCAATATGCCCAAAAGTTGACGAGAGCCTGATTCCACCACGCTGCCTCACATATTGAGTCTGATGTATGAAAGAGCTCTTCACCACCTACCCAAACAACCACCCCCACCCACCCACCCAACCACCCGCCTCCTTCTGACCAGGTGCGGGCTTCGATGGGCGGAGTCAGATGTCGCAGCCGACAA
This sequence comes from Aplysia californica, assembly GCF_000002075.1. Classification (NCBI taxonomy): domain Eukaryota; kingdom Metazoa; phylum Mollusca; class Gastropoda; order Aplysiida; family Aplysiidae; genus Aplysia; species Aplysia californica. Next base: position 37,437 of record NW_004798505.1, on the reverse strand, counting down.
ATGCCTGGTCCACAGACCTGACGCAGAGCCGCGGCCCAGCCAGCCAGTACTCGCGCGGACACACAAAGCCGTACGCGCGCAGCCATGCTCCTGCCAGCGAGGATGGTGATAGTGGTGTGTTCCGATATGGCGAGTGTCTCCACTTTCTTTTTGAATGTGTCTGTAGTTTTTTTTTTCTGCTGTTGTGACTTACACGCTCACTTGTGTTTCGTGTGTGTAACAAACAATAAGAAATATCTTGTCGATAGCTAAAGTGGGTGGCAGGAGTATTTATCTTTGTCGAGATAACAACAAATAACAACTGATAACAACAAATAACAACTTAACCTTCGATTTTCTCAAAACGGCATTTTTGGGGATAGCCCCCTTGTGCTTAAAAGCGGCCAACTGTGCTCATTATCACATTGACAGCCAGTGTGACCGACAATTTTGAGAAGCCACAGGGCATTTTGATTTCTTTTTTTATTCCCTGTGAAATTGAAAACTTTTATTCTCCTTGCTCTAATGAAAGAAAGGATTTAGGTCATAAGTCAGACATGCACCATTTACAGTTTACTAAATGTGTTCTCTTTCTCACAATCTGTGTATTATACGTCTGCTTTGTGATTCTCTACAAGTTCTTATAGTTGATGGTTGGCAGGTGCTCTAGTGTGGTTTACTCCTTCTTTTCTCCAAACAACTATCGTCCTTATCTCTCCTCCTTCTTTTTTGTGTTTGTTACTCTCTTGTAACACCTCTAATCTTCAGCACTTATATGACCTTATTGTGTTGCAAGTGCCGTAAAACTCTTACTAAAACTAAAAGTTCTTGCACCTGTCTTAGCAGCAGTAAAGCACTCTAAATATTAGAACTGTAGTTACAATGGTTACAGGTGTGTTTGGAGCGAGAACTAACACATTGCTAGTCAGGGTCCAAAGTACTAGATTTACATTTGACATAATTTTTGTTTATGTTGCTGAAGATTGTTGTTGTTGGGTCCTTTCTGCTCAGGTGCGTTCCTCCTCCCTGTTTCTGAATCTTTTTCTGGTCCTCTGTACTAGGCTTAATCATAAATGATACGCTAACAGCCTTGATGAAAGTCTTCACTCATCTACTTTGAATTGGGTAGGTTTTTTAAAGCAGTTTCAGGTCTGACTTTGAGTTGGGGTCAGACACACAAATACCTCCTTCAGGGAGATGAGAAGCCGTTCTGTGTCGGATGCGACACAGATTTTACCATTAGACACATCTTAACAGAATGTCTAGACTTTGGAGAGATCCGAAGGAAGTTTTATAAATGCAAGAAATTGCAAGATATTTTTTCCGTCGTTGTTCCCCGCAGAATTTTGAATTTTATAAAGGCCATTGGCCTTTATGGCAAGTTGTAAAATGAAAAATGAAAACGTACTATTTAAAATTTTTATTGTTACCTATAGGAGTTGTTTTAAATCACAAATATATTTACGCTAAATTTTAATATTTTAACATTTTAGCATTCTAAAGTCAAATAGTTAACCAATCGTGCTGTGAACTTTTGCGAAGTAAACAACTTTTGTTTCGCGCGCTCATATGACCTTAGCAGTTGCGAGCGCCGTAAAACCCTATACTACATACATACAGACACTGTAGGCTACCACATTTGTATGAATAATGAGAAATAAGCTCAAGGCCAGGGTGCATGCGTTTTGGATACCATGAAATATAACCTTCACTTTATGCATGCCATGAATCAAAGAACTCAATGGGTGTGTGTGTATGGTTAATTTATGTTTTTCTAGATAGGAATTATGTCTTCTTTTTTTTGGTGCCAGTTGTGCCAATTTGTTGATTGTTCAACTTACAGACCAAAGAAATGATAAAGTATATGCCTTTCCCTGTTTCCTTTCCTTGCTTTTGCTGGCTTACTTCGCTATTTGTCTACAATGTGTGTGCTTTTTATCCTCTTTTAAAAAAAGACAGAAACAGCTTTTTAAAATAATAATTGTGCTTTGATTTGATGACACAACCAGAAAGTAGAAGGGAAAAGATGAAATATCAGGAAGCTGAATGGGATCGAAGTAAGTTTTTTTCACACATATATATATATATATATATATATATATATATATATATATATATATATATATATATATATATATATATATATATATATACAGTTCACTCGTTGGAAAGGAGATTGCTAAGATCTCTTCCCCTAGCTTTGTGATCTATTTAAGACTATTAAAATGTCCTGCAGGGGTTTCTTTCCCGCTACCGTTTAGCTGCTGGCTTTCTCTGCCTTTTATTGTGAACATCTAGATTTTACTTTTTTAGTAAGAGTTTTTTGGCGCTCGCAACTGCATAAGGTCATATGAGCGCGCTCATCTAGATATGGCACAGAGAGGTTTATAGCTGAACTCTTCCACATAATGCGTCTATGTTCTGCCTGTTTGTCACAGCTAGCTCTGATTGGAAGTGTGCTCACATTAGCTTTGAGAGGATTTTGTTTTCTCCCTCTCTCTTTCTCTCTTTCTTTCTTTCTCTTTCTCTGTCTGTCTGTCTGTCTCTCTTTCTCTCTCTCTCTCTCTCTCTCTCTCTCTCTCTCTCTCTCTCTCTCTCTCTTTCTCTCTCTTTCTCTCTCTCTCTCTCTCTCTCTCTCTCTTGCCCTTTTTAACTCCCAGTGGAGCGTAGGCCATCAACAACATTTCTCCAGCGAAGCCTGTCCTGCGCATCCTTTTCTAGCTGTTTCCATGAGCTTGTATTACCCACCAATATGTTCAGAAAAGAATGAAGATTTGATGTATCAGGATACAGTTGTAGTACATGCAGCAGCATATTATTATTTATGATAAATGAGGTGCACAACCCCCCCCCCCAAAAAAAAAAAAAAACCCAAAAGAAGAGTCATCATGCAGGATGTTATTCAATGGACATGCTGACTTAAGTGTTGATGTTTCAATGGATGGAGTAGGCTATGTGTCAACCGCAGAACTTCTTATGGCCAAAATGTCAGCATTTATTCATGATGCAGGCTAGAGGTGTGGTAACGCTCAAATGCAGAGGGCTTTTGTCAGGATGTTATTTAAATGAGCTTAGGATTTTATATCGAAATGTTTCTGGTTTGTAAATTTGATTCATAGCCCCTCTTGAAGCACTGCAGTTTGAGATCACCCCTTAAATGGTCTAAATTGTGTTGATGATCAGAGTGTTTCTCATGTGCCTCAAATATGCTTCGCATTATGGACCTATTTTTGTCTTGAGACTAAGTCAAGCCAGTGTGTATTGAATGACTCTACGTGCTTCTCGCTGAGTTTTCATTGTTGTTTGAATATTTGAGGTCATGCTTTCTTTCTCCCTCCCCATTTTTTACCTGTACTCCATATGATAATGTCTGTAGAAGCACAAAACAATAGCACGAAATATTTATTTTTGGAAGGACTTCCGTAACGAGCAACCACCCTAACCTTTTACCTAACCATAACCCTACCCTTACCCCTTCCCCTACCCCTAGCCCTCTATTCTCGTTATGGAAACCCTCCCTTATTTTTTCCCTTAGTTATCTGCGTATTGTGCTCATTTCTTTCGTAATATTTTAGAAAAATAAATGATATCGTTGCGTTTCCTCTGCTTTCACCTTATTAAGTAGCCATTTCAACTTTTGCTTTTCATCTTTCATAGACCTCGAGGTCAAAGCCAATGCATACCAAGCATCATGTGTGCACCTCTTTATTTAAACAAATTATGTGGACTTCCACTCATGACATTTATTTAGTGTGTCTAAGTTTTCACTGAACAAAAGACAGTTTCTGTAAATGGAAGGGTAGTTTGAACCTTGTACTCCACTTAATATAATAGATAGGAAAAGTTTTCCTCCTTTGTGTAACAATTTTTCTGTCTGAAGGCACGCCTTTGTTCATCATATAGCTATGCCTGATCCATCTGCTTCCATCTATTCTTATTTTTCCGTGAGCTTGCTGTGTAAACATCTGTGATCTTTTATTTTAGCGCCTATAAATGGCTGCTTGCACTGTATGCTTCCCAGGAAGTTGAGGTTGTTTCAGAATGCTTTCAGGTCTGCTGGGGTAATAGTATAGATTGTGAAGTGCATAGAGCTTGCTGTTGAGTGGGGATTTGTGCTATACAAATTCTATCTATTATTTGTAACTTCATTTCTCATTTTTAATGGACAGATTTGAAACACATTATTAGGTCACAATATGAATAGCAGGGAATACAGGAATAAGTCTGTTTTTTATGGGTGGTTGGCGGGTGCTCCTATCAAACATCTATATGGTCCTTATCTCTCCTCCTTTTTTGTGTTTGTTATTCTGTTGCAACACCTCTAATCTTCGGCATTTATATGACCTTATTGTGTTGCAAGTGCTGTAAAACTCTTACTAAATCTAAAACGACTGTAAATCTGTAATTGAAAAGATCATTGTCAGTGAAGGGAAATAACTGACATTGTTTTAAAAAAAAATATTTCTTTCGTCCTCAGATGACACTTTCCAGAGGCGTCGACTCATGAATGAAGAGAGGGACAGGTACAGAAACGGGCCTCCCACTTATGCCTCCAGAAACGATTCCTTCGTGGAGCCAGAGAGCCCGGACCATTTCAAGGAGAAGGTCATCACTCCTCGAGTCCGCCCCACGAACAAGAGACAGGGTCGTCCTCCTTCGTATGAAGAAGCCATCAGCGATCACCCGTCGGACCATTCGTCAGACGAGGAAGAGTCGAATGCAGAGTCGAGTGATGATTCCGTCAGAAAGAAGCCGGTGTCTTCAGAGGAGGAATCGGAGAGATCATCGAGATCGGAGACAGAATCAGAAGAGGAGAGCGAGGAGGAGGAGAGTAGCGATGATGACTCGCGGCGGGGTCGCGGGGCGAGGGCCGGGCGCAGGAAACCACGCAACGACAAACGTCATCACAAGCTAAAGCCAAAGAAAACGTCTTCTCGAGATTCCCGGGATGGAGACGGCCCATCTCGCCGTCACCCCGGCCCGTCTGCACAACCACCTCCCCCGATGCACCCTATGCAGGCCGGTCCCTACCCGGGCTACCCCCCAGGCCAGTTTGTGCCGGTTATGGCCGGCCCACCTCAGTTCCAGACGGTTCCGATGGTCCCCGCCTACCCTGCACCCCGCTACCCCGAGGATGAGCCACGGGCTGCTCCCCGTGGGCCGGATATCCAACCCACAGACCCACCCGTGTACTCGTACCTGGTGCGTCGCGGCTACACGCCCATGGATCAGCACAACAGCTCCGCGGCCAGCATGTCTGGTAGCCAGAGGTCGGGGGCTGACCGCGTCGATGAACCGGACATCAGGCTAGAGAGTGGCGTGGAGTACATGAGGAGATAAGGAAAGAGACACCGCCAACTTCTGATAAATGTCCAGTATTTGTTGACCTGTGGAAGAGTTGTTAGATTCCAAAACCCAGTCCCATTCACCAACTTTTCATGTCTTGCACCAAAAAAAAAATGGCATGGTATACTATGGATTTCGCTTAAATCTATTGCTTAACTTAGAGTAACATCAATAAGAGGTAACTGTAGAACATTAATTTTGCAGCAGTTTTATCTCTTCAATTTCATTATAGTTGATCCTGTTCGAAAATTGTTTGGTGTGAAGCCTGCAGTAGAGCTGTCCTTCTCAGACTTGGCCCCACCACCAGTGTTGTCCTTTAACCCTATCCGTACGTCGTGTTTTACTATCGTATCCATATGACGTGGGGAACTCTGTGCCACCACTTTATTTCCAAAGAGGAAATTTACTCGTTAATCTGATCCGTACGCTTTGCATAGCAGTCTGTCAAAATTATTTTTATGAGAAGCACAGAATGTTTCAAAGAAATCTTCGCACTAGTAGTATTCTAAAATGTGAAGAATACAACCCCGGGCGTACGTAATGACCCCATGGCGTGCGGATAGGGTTAGATAAGAGAGCAAATTGTATACTGTTAAGGGTTGCATATGTGGAATTTGGTTGAAAAAAAGGACCAGTATCAAAACTTGGGGTTTCCTCACTGAAGGGACGACTTGCATCTGCTCATGTCTTTTTGGGAGAAAGAACCAGTAGCCAGTAGTAATATTTGTCTAAAATTCTTATTTGTCATAAGAAAAGGGAATGATGACATGCAGGTTGTGAAGTACAGTAGACTTTGTTTAAAACATGAAAACTCCTGTTATCGCGAACCTTTTTGAATTCTGATTTTTGTTTATTTTTTTTTTCCTGTTTACTCTATGCATTGCAACTTCCCTTATCAAGAAATCTGCTCGACATGGAACAAAAATCTCTGGTTCTGTGAAGCTGGTGAAGAGTTTTACTGTACGCACTACTTTTGTCGCTGAAAGGCGCTGTGCAAAAATATTTGTGTATGCGACTGAAGTTTTTTGAGCAAATCATCAAGTTCTAACACATAAAACCCTGAAGAACTTGAAGACTACGCATATCTTTGTTTTGGGCTGGGGGACTAAAGGAGCTGATTCAAGACTTTGCTACCTTTTAATTACAAAGTGTTATTTGACATTGTCAGCTGTTGCTAAGACCATGAGGTCAGAAACCAAATGCTCTTTCTGCATGCACTATCAAAATCGTAAGATTATTCAGAGTCGTTATCAAGGTATTCAAAGACTTGCATTTGAAAAAGCTTGACAGGTTGTGAAACTCAAAATTTTAAATGTAAAATTTCTCAAAACTAGGCACTGAGCAGATACAACTTTGTGATTCTAGGGTAGCTTCCGTGTTAGTTTCCACTGCGGTGTGGATTGCTGTTGTGTGAGATTGCATGGTGTGGGGCTGTCTGTGCTTGATTGATGAGATCTCTGATGGGTGGTAGGAAGTGTGTTTACTCACCTGACACACAATAATGTCCAGCCAAATGTAAAGTTGATGCATGGATTAAATGCATGCAGTAGAGCTGTGAATATTAGAACGATCACATTTCACATTTACAACTTTTATGAATTTTTGTTACCAGGTGTGCCTGAGAGAAAGGGAGGCAGGGAGAGAGAGAAAGGGAGGCAGGGAGAGAGAGAAAGAGAGAGAGAGAGAGAGAGAGAGAGAGAGAGAGAGAGAGAGAGATCTGTCTTTGTATCTTCAACAACCTCTAGCTGCTAGTGATTGCTTGCAAGTTTTGTATCTGTATTGTTGTTGCTGTTGTTGCAAGAAAAATGAGTGGCACTGATTGAGCCTGATGTAGAGACTGTCAGGATGAGCTAACAATATCTGAGTGCATTATTGTTCTAGCGACAGCGACAATATGTGAGGTGTGCTGACAGAATGAGATACTTCACGGATTGTACTCATTTTTAACTTGAATTATAAAGCAAATTTAGAGGTTGAGTTTTCATAATTTATTAGTTCGAAATGATAAAAAGACATGTTTAACTTAAAGAAAAATGCATCAGTTGAAAATCTACAAATTTGAGACCTGTGCTAATTTTAGCCGACATTTCCATTGATGGATCGCGAGAAGTAACTCATTTTGTCAGCACACCTCACATATAATGGCTCATCAATGTTTTATTCTGTGTGTGGAAAAATGTGTGAGTGGGGAGTTTCTCAAAGTGCAGTGCAACTTCATGTATATTTGTCGTGTGTTAGATAAAATGAAAGCATCAAGTGAACTTGATTCCGGGTTGTTGTTTTTTTTTACTTTTAAAAATGTGGATGAGTAATGAATATCAATGATATTTATGATTTAAAATGTCATTCAGGATACCACAATGTGATGTACCATTTTTTCATAGATGTTAATCACTCTGTTTAAAAGTATTTTCTCAATTGTATTAATACATTCCAACAGCAATTTGTTAACAAAACAGACTCGCCCACACCTGCTCAGTTAAATGTGCAGCAATTTTGTAAATTGTATAGCAATTTTTTAAATCGTATTTACACATTCCAACAGCTATTTCTAACTTTAAACAAAGCAGAATTGACTTATTTCTGCTCAGCTAAATGTACACTATTTTAAAGCTAAAACTTTCTCTCTTTTCTTGTTTTTTGTGGACTCAGAAAACATTAGGTCTTCCTTGCTTCTTTATTTTGAATGTATATATATAAGTACATTTTGTCATCTCTGTAAATATTTTATAAATGTTATTGTTGCTCTGTTTCTTATCATTTACCTGATTATTTTTTGGTTGTGAAAAAAGTGTAAGACTTAATGCAATGATTGTTTTTCATCTCATGAGAATATTTCTCTGTCTCATTGCAACCATGCCTAGAATGTGAAAGTGCCATAGATACGTATACGGCGTTATGAAGTTAGTTTCCTTGTATACGGATTGTAGAAACGATGATGCATAGAAATTAGACAGCAATGTTTACCAACACAAATTTATTAGACAGCACATACTAGCACACAAAAATTTTGAAGTTGATGTATATAGAATTTTTATTTTGGACTCAATCTCAGCAGCTTCTGGGTTTATGTAATGTTACGGGCAAAAAAATATCGTCTGTAAGTAACCTGGATTTTGGTTGTGTTTCTTCAACCCCTTTCGAAAAACAGTGGATTGGAAAGTGCCTGTGTCAGGTCCTATACTTTTTTTTTTCTTTCCACCTTTTCTACCCGTCTTCTTTCCCTGCCGTAAGTGAACGTTACACAAAGAGTTGAAGGAGTCGGCTGAAAAACTGGCAATATCACATTAATCCAACGATGACTCCGACTCCGTCTATTTTTTCACTTTTTATGATGGACTTTTTTCCAACTTAGAACACAACATGCACCCCTCAACCAACATCTCAACCAAATTGGAGTAAAGCAGTCTGCTGCCTGCCCACTATGTGACTACCACTCAGAGACAGTGGAACATCATCTGTTCTTCTGTAGAAAACTAACTGATTTAAGGGGATGTTTTCTTCCCAAGCTACCCCACACATCTAAATGCCTCTACTACTCAAGAAAACAATTAGAACAAACATGCAACTATTACCGAATGGCATCATGCAGAAGAGTTAACGCTCAGATGCTACTGGATCGCTAACAACAACAGCATGATGTACTTTAATGTCGTTGTTGTTGTTATCTATCCAGCAACAGCTGGGCTCTCGCCCTTCTGTCCAATGCCATGTAGTGATAAATGCAGGTTTGCTGCAGTTGCTGTAATGTTCCGTAGAGTGGATGGACTTTTATAAAAGCACAGTTTGTGAATGACTTACCGTAGTTATTTTTCCACTTGATTGGTTTCATAGGAATATTCTACAGGTATTGTTGTAAGATAAGGGCAAATGCCTTGTTTTTTTCTTAAAGTAAATATATCCTGGTTTTCACTTGAGAAACGAGATGTAATTTTTATCTTTCGAGTTGTCTAAAAATGATTTTGGACTGTAAACCTATTTTGATGATCATTCTAGCAAAAAAAAAAAAAAAAGTACAGCCCTCGTCTCAATTCTGCATGATGGGAAATCTGCTGTTTGCGCCGTTTTCCAAAATTCTGATTTTGTCTATCTAAATCTATTTAGTTTGTTGATGTGATACGTGTATATATAAATTGTGTTCGAAACTTTATAATCCTTGAGATCTGCAGGCAAGCCTTTCTTTAAGTTTACTGGCCAAACTGTACTGTAGTAGTAGTATTGTCTTGTTCCTAAATGTTTGGTGCAGACTCTAAGATATCGAATAAAGGGGGGGGGGGTGGACAAGTGATCCAAAATTAATTTTTAAATTAAAGGGGGGGGGGGGGGCGGCACATTCAGCCTCATACCCCTGTACTAGTTGGAACAAATCTGTTTTATTTCTCTTTCAGTGACTAAAAGAACAAGAGATCCTGAACTTTTAGTGATTTTAGTAACTACTGTGACAACTTTTCCTTTTAGTTTTAGGAACCAACCAGGTTGGCTTGCACTCTGACAGCATTGAACCATTACAGACATTTGTTTGTTTGAATACTGGTTGTCATGGAAACAAAACCAGAAGGCTTGCCTTTAGGTCACGACTTTGTGACGAGTGAAGTGCATTATATAACATATCATGCTCATCGTTGTGTGTAGTGCTGTATAATATAGTTGAAGTGTGTAGACCCTTTGTGAACACCTTAACCTCTAGGCCACGAGAGCACCCCCCCCCCCCCCCAGTAAAACTAAAGCACTGAAGATATGATTACATGTGGTCGCTTTTAAGGACAAGCGGGCTAACCCAGATTTTGAGGGTTTCCAGAAATCCTGACTTACTCCAAAAGTGGACATTGCTTTGCCTATTTGAGAAGTTTGGTTTTGTAAGTGTGTGTATTTGTTTGATTATAGAGAAAACTCTCCTTGTCTTTTAAAGAAAATGAACAAAGGGCAAAAAATGTTACCTACGATTTTCTCAAAACAGCATTTTTCGGGATAGCCCCCATGTGCTTAAAAGCGACCATGTGTACTAGCCTGCTTAACCTGTTAGCCTCCCTTGAACTTGAAGCACAGGTTTCTACCTCTACAATGACTGATTGTTAGTGTGTTGTTGTACCTGATGGCAATGGCTGTTGTTACAGTAGGTCTATAGAGTACATGTATTAGTTATCAATTTACTGAAATCAACCAGTAATTTTGTCAGATTGGCAGCCACTCCTAAATGTTCCAGCTCCAGTCTGATTCTTCCTTTTACATTCCCTTGTGTACATTCCTTATACCGTACTTCTAGATTCTATCATTTCTTAAATGCATATAATGTGCTCGTTTTACAAATGTGTTTTTTGTGCTGTATGGAATGTCTCTTTTTTTTACAAAGAGGCCAGTTCTCTCAATATGTATATATAAACTGTACACCAATGAGTTCCAAATTGTAAACCTATGACTAAAAGTTCAATAAACATTGCTTGTGTACTTTTCTTATCCCCTGAGGTTTGTTACTTTTGTTTGAATAAGTGCAGAAAGGCTTGGGGTTTGTTTGTGGGTGGTTGATAGGTGCTCTGGTGTGGTTGGTTCCCTCTTTCCTATCAAACTCAAACATCTATCATCCCCATCTCTTCTCTTTCTTTTCTTTGTATGTCACTTTCTTGTCCTTAGTAATACAACAAATATTTGACACTTAGTTATATTACCAATTTGTGATGCAGATTGCCATAAAACTCTTACTGGGGGCTCTCGTGGCCTAGAGATTAAGGTGTTGGCCTCTCATTCAAAGGTACCGGGTTCGAATCCGGGTAGCGAC
>NW_004798505.1:22791-24622 GCF_000002075.1 Aplysia californica | reverse complement strand
CTCACTCCACCTCTCACCCCCAAGAATCCTCCCTTTCTCCTCTCTCTTCTCCCTCCCTTTCTCTTCTTCCCTGCCCCGACCCACCATCACGCTCCTTCTCCCTCCCCTCCTCGTCCCTCCCTTCCTGGTCCCTCTCTATTCTTCCCCGCCCTCACCCTCCACCACCCTCCTTCTCCCTCCCCTCCCCTCTTGCCCGCCCTGACCCTCCCTCCCTTCCTTCTCCCCGCCCTGACCCTCCCTCTCTCTTCTTCCCCTGACCCTCCCTCTCTCTTCTTCCCCGCCCTCACCCTCCATCACCCTCCTTCTCCCTCCCCTCTTGCCCGCTCTGACCCTCCCTCCCTTCCTTATCCGCGCCCTGACCCTCCCTCCCCTCCTTCTCCCCGCCCTGACCCTCCCTCTCCTCCTCGTCCCTCCTCTCCTTGATTCTTGTTCCTCCCGTCAGGAGTCAGGAGTCGGCCAGACCTGGTGTCAGTACGCGTGGTTCGTTCTCTCCTTCTCCCTCCCCTCCCCTCCCCTCCTCGATCCTTGTTCCTCCCTCCCCCGCCCAGGAGTCGGTCAGACCTGGTGTCAGTGCGTGGATGGTTCGTTCCCGCCACTGTCAGTGTGTGTACCTGCCTACCGTTGGCGTATGTTCTGCCTACTGTGTTGTGTTGTGTTGTGCTGTGCTGTGCTAGTCCGGTGGTGTGTGTAGTGGGAAGTGCCTCCCCTCCGTCGTGATACCAATGTGTTAGTACAAACACACACACACACACACACACACACACACACACACACACACACACGCACAAGCAAACACGCACATACACACGCATCTACCAGTGAGGCACACCTTCCATCCTCCCTCCCTGTGAGCTGAGAAGTTCCTATACACCACGGTCAAAGGATTATAATATGTGCTGGTGAGTTATGGCATGCACACCTGACCAGAACTGTAGCTTTACTTTGTACTTGTAGAGGATACTGTCTTTCTATCTATCTATCTATCTATCTATCTATCTATCTATCTATCTATCTATCTATCTATCTATCTATCTATCTATCTATCTATGTATGTATCCCTCTATCGGTTTGTTTGCTGCTTGTATGTCTACTACATATTACTATGTGTATATACATGACTACTACTACTACTACTACTACTACTGCTACTACTACTGCTGCTAAGTTTACTACAGCTACTACAACTACTACTACTGCTACTACTACTACTACTACTACTACTTCTTCTACTACTACTACTACTACTACTACTACTACTACTACTACTACTACTACTACTACTACTACGGTTCGAGTCCGAATAGCCACCTCGAGGAAGTAAATTGCTCAAGTACATGATGTAGAAGATCTAAACCCCTACCGTCAGATCTTGACCTCCTTCATTTAATACTCCACAGATGAGACATCGTCAGTCCTCTATGTTAAAAAAAAATTCATTTAGTCTAGTAGAGGTTTTACAGCGCTTGCAACTGCATTTAATAAGGTCATATGAGCGCCAAAGGGTGGATGCCAACAGAGAAGTCTTTAACAGGGAAACGGGCTTACTCTGCTCACCTCTCTAGCTTCAACACCACAGAGTGTTTCGACTTTCAAGGTACCCGGAAATAGCGGTTCACAAGAGTGTGACAAACATACAAAAGAAGCAGAGGAAAAGGACAATAGTAAGGATTAGGGAAGAAAAAGCAGCAGTTCCCTGTTGTAGTTCAGGCACAGTTATGAGCACGACATTGTTGAATCAGCCCATTTACAATTCTACTGTGCATAAGAACAAGAAATGTCCCCCCTTTTGGAATGGCCCCTAGAAAGACACTTCAGTCAGTAGCACCGCCGG
>NW_004798505.1:18266-20364 GCF_000002075.1 Aplysia californica | reverse complement strand
GTAGTAGTAGTAGTAGTAGTAGTAGTAGTAGTAGTAGTAGTAGTAGTAGTAGTGGTGGAGGTGGTGAAGTATAGTACTAGTACTAGTGTAACTACAGTTAAATATCTTAGAAAAAAAAAAGAAAAACACTGTAGCCTTGCAGCTTCCTAGTTTCCAAACTTACTGACGATATCTCAACTGTGGAGCATTATCAAGGAGATGAAGATTTGACGGGAGGTGTGTTACAGAGCATCTTGTACTTGAGCAATTTACTCCCCTCTATGTCTCTGCAAAGGCAAAGATTATGTTATATAAAAAGAAACAAAGGACGGGGACTCTTGAGCCGCTGTTGTCGCCTAGAGATTAAGGTGTTCGCCTCTCATTCAAAGGTCCCGGGTTCGAATCCGGATAGCGACAGAAAAAACATTCTTCTCTAAAAATGTCTCCTTTCACCTCCTTTACTGCTCTTTAGCAATGTTCCGTCGTCTGCTTCGCCTCCACTATCTGTCCCCACCCCCTCACCTCCTTTAGCCCCTCCTCTGGGCTCCTGACTCTGTCTGCAGCCTTTCTACTGCTACTCCTTAGCTCCTTCTTACTGCTCTGTCTTTCAGCCAGACCCCTGATCTTCTGGTAGGAAAGATCTACCCCTAGCCATCTCGGACAAGGGCGAACAATCAAACTGAAAATGTTTAATGTGTCCCGCGCGCTCATATTATTATGACCTTTTATGCAGTAGAAAGGCTGAGGAAAGAGTCAGGGGCTCAGAGGAGGAGGCATAGGAGGTGAGGTGGTGGGGGCAGAGTGAGGAGACGAAAGCAGACGACAGAACGTTGCTCGAGAACAGGAAAGGGGGTGAAAGGAGACAATTTAGAGAATTAAACATTTCGTTGCTTTCCGTGCTCGAACCCGGGACCTATTGAATGAGAGGCAAACATCTTAACCTCTAGACCACAAGAGCCCCAATGCATACGTATAATAAATGTGAGGCAGCGTGGTGGAATCAGGCACTCGTCAATTTTTGGGCATGTAGAGTTATTGATATCATCTTAAAGCTTGTTCACTTGTCTTTATTTGGATGAAAAAAATATCCATTTGTCTTGAATACAAGTCGAGATATTTGCGAATGAAGGAGGTGGGGTCACCTGTTTTCAGAGGGAAAATTAGTGAGAACATGGTCGCCAAAGATTAGGTACTTCCTTAACTTTAGAGTCCGCGGTAACTGAAAATTTACATTTTTTGTGCCTTTAATCAACATTTTAAAGAAACCCCCCACACAGAAATGAGTTCTTTAATGGGCATGAAAGGTGTTAAGCCAGAAAACAAAAATTTGATAAAAATTCACAAACCTGCGGAAAAATGCAAGTTTCTTCTCTTTGATTATTTTAACGAGAGCCTGATTCCACCACGCTGCCTCACAAATTAAGAATACAAATACAAGTGTTTAGTCGACTGACAGATGGGCGAGGTTTGTGAACTGTTGCTTTTTCTTTCCTCATCCTTACTATCGTCACTTTTCTTCTACTTCTTTTGTATCATGTTTGTCACTCATGTGAACTATATTTGCGAGCGTCGTAAAACCTTACTAGTGGATGGTTGGCAGGTGCTCTGGTGTGGTTTGCTCCTTCTTTCATATCAAACATCTGTCGTCCTGATCTCTCCTCATTCTTTTTATGTTTGTTTCTCTCTTGTAACACCTCTAATCTTCGGCACTTATGACCTTATTGTGTTGTAAGTGCCGTAAAACTCTTACTAAAACTAAAGCTAAAAACCTTACTAAAACTGAACATGTATAACACTGTCCCCGTGGTTTTATGCACCCCGCATAATTTAGCAAAATTTGATCATTTTTTGCAAAATTTCAGATTATTTTCCTTTATCATTCTTTGCTAAAATTAACAAAATCGCATAATTTCACATTTTTCGGCTCAGTTTGCTTAATTTCAGAAGTTTTCTTGCATAAAACGACGGGGGACAGATAACAAGGACCACGGTGAACGACCGCGCTGTGCTGGGCGCCAGGGGAAGTAACCCTATACCGATTGTTTAAAGCTCATGTGTATTTAGAGTTGTCTTTCTTATAGTACTTCAAACTTTTTTCATTCCGAGAGAGAGAGAGAGA
>NW_004798505.1:15989-17734 GCF_000002075.1 Aplysia californica | reverse complement strand
GGGGGGTGTTCATTTGTAGCACTGTGTGATCAGTAACCTCGCTGCAGTTGGTACAAACGAGTTTCTATAGATCTGTCCGTTCTTTCTTTTTTGGGAAATGTATCGTTTACTACGGGTAGATAATTGAAATTCTGATGTCAATGGACGGCTATGGTCACTTAGCATTATTTTCGCCTTTTTTTAGAACGTTTGTTTTGTGCTGATATTTAAAATTACTTAGGATTTCACTAATAATGATAGATAATAGATTGCATTTGTATAGCGCATATCCCCGCTCATCAGCAGGCTCTATGCGCTTTACACTAATTGTTCTTGATGAAATTTTCTGGTCAACTTGTTTATTTTTAGTGCTGTCTTCCCAAATTGCTTCCTTAGCAAGAGGCACCAAAAATTATCAAAGTTTCTGTTGTGGTGGTGCAGAATATCTGAAGGATGGATGGATTCAGATTGAAGGACCTAAGTTTCCCTAGAAAGTAGAGCCCCTGATTTACCCTTTTAATGGTGGTGTTTGCAGGATTTTATCTTGTGAATTTGTTGTCGATTGAATGACCAAGATATTTGTATGAATCCGTCGTTTCACTTGTTTCTTGTTCATTTACGACTGGTGGGATTGTTGGTTTTTCTCTTCTAAAATAATTTTTAAAAATACTTTGGTTCTAAGAGGCTCACTTTTAGAAAATTTGAATTGCACCATTTAAAAAACGTTCATATTTATTTTTTTCGAAATACTCTTTTTCATTAAGGTTTATTAATCCAATAATAGCGGAGTCATCTGCGAACTTAATAAAGCGTGTTGTTTTATATATACTTCTATGATCGTTGGTGTATATTGTATATGAAACACAGCCCTGAGGACCGCCGGTGTTACAAAGGATTGTGTCAGATTTTGTGTTGTTCAGCTTATATTGTGGTTAAAATTTCAGGTCGACCCATATTGCGTTATAACGACTAACTTTCAGACTCAAAAGTTTTTCTATGGCAGTATGCGGTTGAATTGTATTGAGAGGAAAAATTAGCAAAACGTATCCTTGTATACGTTTTAGATGTTTCAAGGTGTTTCAGTATAGAGTCACAAAAAACAAGTACAGCATCTTCTACGTTCCTCTCTTGTTTGTATGCAAACTGAAATGGATCTAGATTTTCATGATCACAACCTAGAATATTTGAGAGGATCAATTTTTCAAGACATTTAAAAGCAATGGATGAAAGAGCGACTGGCCTTAAATCATCTAATTCATAATTTATATTTTAGACGTTTTTGGTATTGGTATTACCTCCGATGTTTTCCGTATTGTAGGAATGTAATTTTTTTAGGTAGGGTCATGTTAAAATTAAGACAGGGGGCCCTCGTGGCCTAGAGGTTAAGGTGTTGACCTCTAATTCAAAGGTTCCGGGTTCGAATCCGGGTTGCGACGGAAAAAAAATTATTGTCTAAAATGTTCTCCTTTCACCTCCTTTGCTGCTCTGTAGCAACGTTCTGGCGTCTCCTTTTGTCTCCATTTTCTGCCCCCACCCCCTCACCTCCTTTGCCCCCTCCTCTGGGCTCCTCTTTCTGCAGCCTTTCTACTGCTACTCCTTGGCTCCTTCTTACTGCTGTCTTTCAGACAGACCCCTGATCTTCTGGTAGGAAAGATCTACACCTAGCTTCCTCGGAAAAGGGCGAACAATCTCGGAGGTCCCGGGTGCAAGTTGCGCGCGTTAATGATCCCCTGGTGGTCTAAAATCGATAAGAGTAGGCTTCGGCC
>NW_004798505.1:10937-12624 GCF_000002075.1 Aplysia californica | reverse complement strand
ACTATCGGAAAACACATGTTGGTTTTATCGTTTGTCAGTCTGTCTGACTGTCTATCTGACTGTCTGTTTGTCTGTCTGTCTGCCTGTCTGTCTGCCTGCCTGTCTGTCTGCCTGTCTGTCTGTCTGCCTGTCTGTCTGTCTGCCTGTCTGTCTGTCTGACTGTCTGACTGTCTGTCTGTCTGTTTGTCTGTCTGTCTGCCTGTCTGTCTGTCTGTTTGTCTGACTGTCTGTCTGTCTGACTGTCTGTCTGACTGTCTGTCCGTCTGTCTGTTTGTCCGTCTGTCTGTTTGTCTGACTGTCTGCCTGTCTGACTGTCTCTCTGACTGTCTGTCTGACTGTCTGTCTGTCTGACTGTCTCTCTGACTGTCTCTCTGACTGTCTGTCTGACTGTCTGTCTGTCTGACTGTCTGTTTGTCTGTCTGTCTGTCTGTCTGTCTGTCTGTCTGTCTGTCTGTCTGTCTGTCTGTCTGTCTGTCTGTCTGTCTGGGGAGGAGTACCGTAGACGGCTTGAACTTACCGTGACATAAGGTCCACTGAGCAAACTTTACAAGAGTTATGGTTAGTGTTAGGGTTAGGGGTTATTGTTCGGCCGGCCCTCTGCAGAACTCCTTCCTCTGTCTGTGTGCCTGTCAGTCTGCCTGTCAGTCTATCTGTCTGTCTATCTGTCTGCCTGCTTGCCTGTCTGTCTGTCCAGGCTCTCAACGACCGTTATCATGTTTGCATCAGCTTTATTTTCACTCAAATGGGTGGTTGGAGGGTGTTACTGGTAGGTCCTACTTTTTTCCCCACTGTTGTTTCTATCCCCGTCTTGCTTCTTCCTGCATTATATATCTGGCTGCTATGGTGTTGATGTGATTCTCTTTACTGTAACTTAAAACTCGGAAGGAGTTCTGCAGAGGGCCGGCCGGCAACACACAAAAGAGGGGATATTTTGAGCGGGGTATACCTTTTATATTCAAATCACGCATAAGCGAGTGGGTGGTTGGCGTGTGTGCTCTGCTGTGGTTTGCTTCTTCTTTCCTAAAAAAACAACAACTATCGTCCTTCTCTACCCTCCTCCTTTTTCTGTGTTTGTTACTCTCTTGCAACACATCTAATCTTCGGCACTTATATTATGACCCTATTGTGTTGCGAGTGCCGTAAAACTCGTACTAAAACTAACTAAACCCAAACCGAGCATAATTTGCGAGAGCTACAAACACAGTGTTGTAGCATAAAACTCTGTGGTTGTAGTCAACAGTTGGGTAGGGAGGACTTCGTAACGAGCGACCTCTATGAGTATGAGACAGAATAGAATAGAGGGCTAGGGCTAGGGGTAGGAGTAGGGTTTGAGTTTGGGTTAGGGTTAGGGTTAGGGTTAGGGTTAGGGTTAGGGTGAGGGTGAGGGTCTCTTGTTTATGGTGTTTTAAGGGGTGGTCGCTCGTTACAGAAGTTCTTATTTGACTGTTATTATGTCGATGTGTTTCTCTTTACTCTAATTCAAAAATTCAAACCACGCTTACTTAAAAGCGAGAGCTACAAACACAGTGTTGTAGCATAAAACTATCTGGTTGTAGTCAACAGTTATAATGTATGATTTCTTGTGTAAGTGGCGAAGGGGAGGGGGTGGGGGCCGGAGATAGAGAACAGGTCTGCCTGATCTAGGTCACATATTATAGCGGGAAACCAGCGCAGAGTGGAGGGGAGG
>NW_004798505.1:10036-10837 GCF_000002075.1 Aplysia californica | reverse complement strand
CACAAACAGAGGATGTTATTGTAAGGAAGGCGCGTAGGTTTGGGGCGTCACCTAGGCTTTCTCAGTCCTCCCGTCATGTACTCACTCCTTCCTTCTTTGTGTGAGCTCGCTTTCACTTTGTGGGTGGTTGGCGGGTGCTTTCGTGTGGTCCGCTACTTCTAACCTATCAAAATGGGTGGTTGGCGGGTGCTCTGGTGTGGTTTGCTTCTTCTTTCCTATCAAACATATATCGTCCTTATCCACCCTCTTTCTTTTTTATGTTTGTTACTCTCTTGTAACTCCTCTAATCTTCTGGTGCTCCAATGACCATATGCAGTTGCAAGTGCCGTAAAACCTCTACTAAAACAACAAAACATAACCTATCAAATATCCGGCGCCCTTATCTCATCCTTTTTGTTTGCCGCCTCTACTGTTATAATGTGACCTTATTGTGTTGCAAGTGGCGTAAATATCCCCCCCCCCTCCTTTTTTATGTTTGTTACTTGTAACACCTCTAGTCTTCGGCACTTATATGACCTTATGATGTTGCGAGCGCCGTAAAACCTCTACTAAACTAAACTAAACTAAATATCTCACTGTACTGTTACCTAAAACGCTTTCAGTAAGTTACTAATTTTTTGTCCGGCGGTTGTCTGTATGTGTGGTTGACGGGGGTGGGGGGTGCGGGGGGATGTTCAAATTGTATAGTTTGGGCATGGGAGGGAGAAGAGGAGGGTTGGAGAGGAGCAATTGGAGAGAGAGGGAGATAAATGAAGGTCGGAGAGAGTGAGAGAGAGAGAGAGAGAGAGAGAGAGAGAGAGA
>NW_004798505.1:8287-9337 GCF_000002075.1 Aplysia californica | reverse complement strand
GGAAAGAGGGCCAGGTTGAAGTGACCTTTTCGAGGTCAAATTGTTATCTCAAGCCGTCAAACCCGTCCGTGGATGGTTGGTGGGTGCTCTGCTGGGCTTTGCTACTTCTTTCCTACTAAGTAAACATATTATTATCTATCGTCCTGATCCCTTCTTCTTTTTTGTGTTTGTTACTCTCTTGTAACACCCCTTATCTTCAGCATTTCTATGACCTTATTGTGTTGCAAATGCCATAAAACTCTTACTAAAACCAAAAAAAAACTAAAATTAAAAACCTCCTTTTTCTGTTACTCTATACTATCACCTGTAAACTTCGCCACTTTTATGGCCCAATTGTGTTGGATGTGCCGTGAAATTCTTACTAAAACCAAAAGAAAATCTGTTCTTGTGGCAAGTAGTTCTGGGGCTCTCGTGGCCAAGAGGTTAATGTGCTCGCCTCTCATTCAAAATCCCGGGTTCGAATCCGTGTAGCCACGGGAAAAGTTTATTCTCTAAAATGGTCTCCTTTCACCTTCTTTCTTGCTCTCTAGATCTACTTAATGTCCTATCGTCTGCTTTCGTCTCCACTTTGTCCCCATCCCTTCACCTCCTTTGCTCCGTCCTCTTGGCTCCCGACTCTTTCTACTTTCTGCAGCCTTTCTACTGTTATTCATTGGCTCCTTCTTACGGCTGTTTTTCCGCCTCACCCCTGATCTTCTGGTATGACCTTATGCAGTTGTGAGCGCCGTAAAACTCTTACAAAATAATAAAGCTAGTAGTTCTGTCTGTGGGTGTTTGGAGGGTGTCACTGTGCACCCCCCCTCCCATGGACATGACGTATTTAGATCATTTAGGAGGCGGGCCTCCAACCTGCCTGTCAGGGCCAACCCGTCTGAGAGGGGTACAACATCCCAGCAGCAAGACCGAGATATGTTATGTAATACATTTCTCCCGACACGTATCGAACCCGGGTCTTCCTCTTCCTACAGCCTAACTGCTCCATCACCCACGTTGATAGTACACATTGACGCACACACGCACACGCACACACGCACACACGCACACGCACAC
>NW_004798505.1:6631-8187 GCF_000002075.1 Aplysia californica | reverse complement strand
CCCTCTCTCTCTCTCTCTCTCTTTCCTCACTGGGCATGCCCGGTGACCTTTCCATATTTGGCATCATGACCTTTTAGCCCAAAACGCTTGGCCTCTTTTTGTCGAGGGAAGAAGTCGTGTCGTGTGTACGTGCGTTTGTTGTGGTGGTAGTGCTGACTGCTAGTGCAAGTGTGGTAGTGGTGGTGGTAGTGGCGGCGGTGGTGGTGATTTTCCCCCTCCAACCCGCCCCTGCCCAGTTGATCATCATCATCATCCTCATCCTCATCCTTCTCTCCTCCCTGGAGTTCGTTCTTATTGCCTCACTCCAAAGCTCGAGTCAGTCAGCACGAGAGGAGACTAGGAGAGAGAGAGAGAGAGAGAAAGAGATAGAGAGAGAGAGGCTAATAATAAACGTGATTCTTCTTCTGATGGTGCTTTGTGTGTGCGCGAATGTGTGTATGTGTGTGTTTGCGTGTGCACTGTGCAGGCTTTTTGTGGGGACGTAAGGACTAAGGACGGACGGTGGTGCGTGTTGTGTTCATTCAGCTGATCTAGAACAGTTGTAGTAGAATGTAGTACAGACTAGTAGTAGTAGTAACTTCCCTTGTTCTCTAGCTTGCTCTCGACTCTCTCTGTCACTCCCAGCCCAGTTCAGCCAGCTGCTACTACTACTGCTATCTCTCTGCTCTCTTTCTCTTGCCGTGTGTAGAGGAGATCCTGTGTTTGGAGTTAGGCTGACCCCTTCGTTGACCTGGATATTATATTACTACTACAACCTCTCGACACACACTCTCATACACACACACTCTCTCTCTCTCTCTATCTCTCTCTCTCTCTCTCTCACACACACACACACACACGCACACACACACGCACACACACACAGTCACACGAGTCTCTCTTCACAAAGCGAACGTGCTGTACGGCCGGTTTCGTCTAGATGAATGATCGTGTCCGTCGCGTCGTGTCGTGTCGTGTCGTGCGCCTTTCTTTTGTTTTGTTGGAGCTTTCCCTGTTTTGTTTGTGAACTGGATTTATTTTTAAAAAATTTTTTAATGCTGGTGTATAATTCCCATTGATGTTTGACACATTTTGAGCCAAGGTCTTTATTTCTTACGGATGTCTTTTGTGTGTTTATCTGAGAGGGAGCACGCGTGCTGTGTCTGGGCTGACGGACGCTTTACTTCAGTGTGTACGTGTGCGCGCGTGTGTGCGTGTATGTGTGCGTGCGCGCGCGTGTGTGTGTATGTGTGAGAGAGAGAAAGAGCATAGTAGTAGAGTAGATAAAGGGACAGGCCTCTTGATTAGTGATTATCTTGTCAAAACTGCAATATTTGCTTATGTCATGTACTGGTGGCTATGGCGAGTGTCACTGTTACCCCGAGAGAGATCTAGATCTAGATCTAGATCTAGTACAACAGTGTAATAATACTGGTTACTTCCTTCAAGCATGACATAGATCTAGGTCTGAATCTAAATTAGACTATTAGACTATTCTATACCTAGAGTAAAGAGGCGGCCGTGGCAAATAGGGACCATTGCAGCGGAGCGACGGATTCGACCGTGTCTGTGTCTCA
>NW_004798505.1:4874-5983 GCF_000002075.1 Aplysia californica | reverse complement strand
TCAGTCTCTCTCTCTCTCTCTCTCTCTCTCTCTCTCTCTCTCTCTCTCTCTCTCTCTCTCTCTCTCCTCAGGCTAACCCAAGACCAAATCCTAAAGTGTAGGCCTAGTCAGTAGTGTGGTAGTGGTGGCCTTGTGTGGATGGATGGGTGGTTGTCGGTCGGTGTGTGTGGTGTACGTGCAAGTGTGTGCGTCGTCGTTGTAGTAGTTTTTGTAGTGGTGGTAGCGTTAGTAGAAATTGTAGCAAAGATAGTTTACCCTACTGTTTGCTTTAGTCTCGTTCGTCAGTCTCTTCTTGTTGGTTGGTAGAGTTTAGTGGGATCTTTTGTGTGTCTTTCTTCTTCTATCGCTTTGTGGATCCTCGTTGGAGCCGCACTAATTGTTCACCTTTCATCCTTTCTCCTCCTTCTCCTCCTCCTCCTTCGCCCACGGTTTTTCAAAATTCATTTCTGGGACGGGAAATTTGCACAAAGGATTCCCCGCACCCTCGAAATCAGTAGCTGTTTGGTGATTGGTCATCCGAAGTACTCAAAAAAAAAAAAAACCGTCGCATTTTCCCCCCCCACTCATCTGGTTCTATTCATTCTGTTCTAGCAGCTAGCAGTACTGGCAGTTTTTTTGTGTTTTGTTTTGTTTTGTTGGAACGGTTCATTCACCTGCTTAGAAGGCTTAAACTCGTCCTGTGTCCGATTCCGATGTGAGGATTCGCTGATCAGTTTCTCCGCGGATTTCTGTTTTTTTTTAAATCTCCCCGTTTTCTTTGTGATTATTATAATATTTTGATTTGTTTATTGTGTGATAAATAGATCTAGTCGTGTGGTGGTGTGTGTTACTTTCTTCACTGTGCTTGGATTATTACCAACCAACTATTAATTCTGAGTGACGCTGTGCTGTCTGTGTGTCTCACACACACACACACTCACACACACACACACTCACACTCACACACACTCACATACCTGTGAGAGGACGACAAGTGCACGCTGGTGTTGGTTTTATCCTTTCACTCAGGTAAGTTGTTGTTGGTGGGACCCCGTGGTGGTTGTGATAGTAGTAGTAGTAGTAGTAGTAGTAGTAGTAGTAGTAGTAGTAGTAGTAGTAGTAGCTTGTGT
>NW_004798505.1:0-958 GCF_000002075.1 Aplysia californica | reverse complement strand
GTGTGTGTGTGTTTTGTTTAGTAAAAGAGTTTCACAGCGTATGATTGCACGAGACACAAGTTTGTGGCGTTCATAACACTTTTTGTGTTTTGTTATTTTAGTTTCTTGTGACCACGTGTGTGTATGACCTTGTGTTGCCCGTTGGGTTGCGAGCGCCGTAAAACACTTACCAAAACAAGAACAAACTAACAGAAAAGGCTGGTTGGAGGGTGCAATGCAATTTGTTTTTCTAAGTGGGTGGTTGGCGCGTGCTCTGGTGTGGTTTGCTCCTTCTTTCCTAACAAACATCTTTAGTCCTTACCTCCCCCTTCTTTTTTGTTTGTTACTCTCTTGTAACAGCTCTAATCTTCTGGCGCTCATATATGACCTTATGCAGTTGCGAGCGAGGTAAAACCTCTACTACTTGTTTTTCTACGCAAGTGCCAACTTGCCAATATACTCTTACCGTATTTTAAGATAACTGAAACAAACACAAGGGTGGTTGGACGGTGCCACTGACTTCTAGTAGGTTCTACGGAAATGCTATAAATAAAGCTCTTACTAAAACAAAACAAGCGTGGTTGGAGGGTGCCACTAGTAGGTTCTTCTTCAAGTGCCAAAACTGTTATAAGCTTTACTAAAACAAAACACAAAGGTGGTTGGAGAGTACCCCTGCCACTAGGAGGTTCTACGCAAGTTCTGTAAATTCTCAAACTTTAATTACTTAGACAAAATGATTACTTGTTTCCTCTGGTTAGTTGTGGGCCTCCCCTATACACACAAGAACATGTATTTCGGGCCCGCTCTCGTCAGCGTCTCTGAGGCAGGGACTGGGGATTAAGTCGCATGATAATCATGGTCTGCCAGCTAGACGGTCAGATAGTACATGTATAAGAACGAATAGTCTGCCTGGGTCTGCCTGCTAGACGGTCAGATAGTACATGTATAAGAACGAATAGTCTGCCTGGGTCTGCCTGCT
>NW_004798504.1:147392-148866 GCF_000002075.1 Aplysia californica | reverse complement strand
TCTCCATTTCCCTACGTTTTTCTACAAACGTTTGACCTTTGGAAACCCATGTAAACAAATTTGGACATGAGTGTATTTAACATTATTCATAACATGCTTCTCTAAGCTCTTTGAAAGTGTATGTATTCCTCTCATTTCCCATGGGTTATCATATGTCTTTATCATCTTAATAATGTTCTTGTATTATTTCCTTGAGTTGACTTTTTAATTTAGTTACAAGATAGACTTCTACTTTTAGCGTTAGAAGTCTCTAAAAACTCAAACTTTTTCTCCCTATAATACTTTCTAATGACTTTCATCCCAAATGCTTTCCTACTTTGAATTCCCTCTTCACTCAAACACAGTACATGTCTACAACTGCATAGAGTCTAGGTATTCGTCCCAGTTTGTTTTGTTTTTTAAATCATTTTTTATCCTACCTTTCAAAACATATACATGTACATGAGTTCCTTTACTTCCTTGTCTACCCTCAAAACCCTCACATAATTCCATTTACTTGTCGGTTCTATAAAGATCCATATTATGTTCTTTTATATCCATATTATGTTCTTTTATCTTCCTAACATGCCGCGAGAAACAAGTAAAACATTATGTTGTGTCTTTGCTTATCCTCAAAAAAACATTTATACCAACATGTTCTCACAATTTATGTTTTTGATCATCCTCCCCAGTACCGACATACGTACTGATATTCTTTTATTTCCTTGGTTAACATCTCAAAACCTATAATATGTTCTTTTAAGTCTTCGTAAATCTTCCCAAAACCCATGTTCTTGTTATTCTTTGCTGCTAATTCTCCCCAAAACATTAACAATACATTTTTTTTTCTTGATTTATACATGTATATCTGAAAATCCGTAATAATATTATGCTCTTTCGGTGGGGTCGGTGGCCTAGTGGTTAGGCTACCGGACTCGTAATCGTGAGATTGCGGGTTCGGGGGTTCGAGCCTCAATTCCGCCCGACGTTGTGCACGAATTTCCCACTTGGATCGGTCCTTCTCAGATGGACGTTAAACTCGGAAGTCCCGCCTTTTAAATAACCTAACAGTGTTGATAGGGGCGTGGAACCTATACCATTTCACCATTGTTTACATCATGCTGTGTCATGTCTTTGTTATCCCCCCCCCACCCCCAACAGGAACGTAATAATTATGCTCTTTTCTGTCATTGCTATGCCTCTCAGAACTCATAAATATTTTCTTTTGTTTCTTGGGAAGCAGAAATTTTGCTTCCCAGATTTCGGCATAACCGTATCGTGTACGTCAAAAAATATGACCCGTACGGTGCTCTCGCCCTCAGTGAGTACCTTGATGTCATTCTCCCTGGTGAAAAGGGGAAAAAGAATATTATAATAACAATATCATGACTTTAAAACTATACTGGGGTGAGGTAGAGGAGAGGGGGAAAGGAGTTGGTTTTTTGTGTGTTTTTGCTTTTGTTTTGGTTTTTGGTTGTTGTTTGTGTTTTTGTTT
>NW_004798504.1:144246-145725 GCF_000002075.1 Aplysia californica | reverse complement strand
TGGGTGCACCAATAAGTCCGTTATTGTACGTAGGCTGTTTAGGAAGTTTTCAAGACTTCTTCATCCACTTAAACTGTCGTCCTATCGGAGTTTGGAGTCAATCTATATTTAGAGACAGCACCTCTATATTAGTATTAACCTTTTATACTGAATCTATGAAGGCTCTCATCGACATCGTCGTAGCATTACAGTACGCCACGAGCTGCATTTATTTCACACAAAAATTAATATTAAACAAAACTAAAACAAAAAAGTAATCAAACGGATAGTGAAAGCAGCTATATAATAAGATTTTATTTATTTCTCTGGGGTTTCATCAATCGCTGTATTCTTCTTTTCTCCAGGAATTATTTTTTTCTTGAGAAAAGATACAAAATGAGAAACCACACTGACCAATGTAAGAGATCCCCAGCGAGGATATAGCGCCAATGTTATTTTTTTTTGGTGTATGGACCCTCTAAATATATCAGTATGTGATAAAGAAATTGTAATGATCTTACATCTTACAGTTACGCACCAATACGTTCCTGGTTTCGGATTTAAAAAATGTCTTTCTTTCTTCCTTTAAAAAAAAATTACATCTAGGAGTTGATACTCGTGAATGGTCACTTTGGCAATGTTCCTTGTGGGCCTTTTTTTGTTTAATCTTTCATCTGACATAAATCATATCATCTACCTCAGACATATTTTTTTGCCTGTTCATGATGTGTCAGTCATCGTTGTCTCGACTATTCCATGGTTGGATAAATTGCTGCCGAGTCCTTCAAATCACGCTGTTCGTACCTGGGCAAAACAACATTGTAGGTTTTCACCAAGTAGTCTGTGAGCTGGTCCGTCCTACTGTCACTGGGCATAGCATTCATGATTGTGACAGCACAGCAGTCCTCTCGGCCTATATCAGTGCACGAAATTCTGAGGATAACATTTACACAGATCGTAACCTCTCTAATCAATTCTCCAGAAAGAGTAGGTACGACAGTGGTGGAATGACATGAATATTTCTATTTATGGATAAAGAAGTTTTTCTAACAATAATTATACCTAGTGTCGATAACTGTGTTTGTTTGTTAGGTTGTTTGTTTGTGTGTTTGTTATTGTTGTTGTTGTTGTTGTTTTGTTGGGGGGGGGTTGTTTTGGTTTTTTCTACGTTAGAGTAAAGAGAAGCGCATCGACACAATAATGGTCATTTAGTGCTGGGGAAAAGTAGTAACGCAGACAGGGAGAAACAACAATAAAGAAGTAAAACGTACCTGTGGCGCTCTCCAGCCACCCGCAATAATTTTATAACCGTTCGACCAAACAGAAAGGCCGTAGAGAAAAGAGAAGAAAAAAAACCTAAGCGCTCAAATCAAGTATATTTGCTACCTGTGAAAGTAAGCGCTCAAATCAAGTACATTTGCTACCTGTGAAAGTAAGCGCTCAAATCAAGTACATTTGCTACCTGTGAAAGTAAGCGCTCAAATCAAGTACATTTGCTAC
>NW_004798504.1:141433-143293 GCF_000002075.1 Aplysia californica | reverse complement strand
ATTTTTTTCTTGTTGGTTATTTGTTTTGTTGTTTTAGTTTGGTCGTTCTTATTCTTCTACCTTTGGGTGTGATGGGGGTTGAGGGAGGAGGGAATGGGAGGGGGGAGATTGGTTGGGGAGGGGCGAATGAGGACAGTAACAATGTTCTTACTTTACAGCAGGTAAGTTAACAAACCAAGAAACCCGTCATAAACCAACTGTCTCTACGGGAAGCATTTTTGCTTGCCAAGCGAAAAAGCGTAAGAGCGGGAATATGTAGCGTCGCATAAGACATCTGTTGTCACAACTTACTTGTAAATGTTCCAAAGACTTTATGTACAGACCTGACACGTACTGACTTGTCCGAACCTTAATTTAAAAACGTCTGGTTTTGACTCCGGCGCTCATTTTTCTCTTTGGGGACATTTGGGTGACTGTCAAAATCAAACACGGCGCTGACATGTCTATAAATAATATATCACAGAGCCGTAGATCTATAGCCGTTCTGGAGTTTTGATCCGTCCGCAGAATTAGGAACAGTACTGGGGGAACGAAGAGGTCTTGGAACATGGTGGTACTGTGTCGTCATTTACGCATAAAGACAGTCAGAATTGCAAGGGAAAAAGTGCTTTTGTAAGTGGTTGTTGGGGGATCCGGTGTGGTTTTCTCGTTTTGTCCTGTCAAACATTGGTCGTCATCCTCTTTTTTCTTTCCTTTCTTTGTGTGCTACTCTGCAGAAACTATTCTATTCTAATCTTCGATGCTTTTATGTATGTTCATGATTTTTGTGTTTGGTCAATTCTACCTTTATTTTTGTCTTGGTGAGATGCCACACAGAGTGGTCGTGAAAAAGAAATCGCTTTGTATACTTTTCTGAAAAAAATGTTATGTTTTCAAAAACCTCAAGAACTCTTCAAGTCCGAATGGTTTGATAATTTTGTCGGGGTTTTTTTTGTGTGTGTGTGTGTGTGTGTGGTTTGTTTGTTTGTTGTTTTTTTTGTTTTTTTGTTTTTTTTGGGCGGGGGAGGGTTATTCATGTTTCTATACCTTGGGGTGTTTGAAAAGCACAGTCATGAGCCTGATTATTTGAGGTTGAGCTGTGCTTGTATGAAAGAAATATTTGTCACGACTAGGTGGATTCGGGCGCTTGTCAATTTTTTGGGCATGTGGGGTTAATAGTATCGTCTGAAAGCGTGTCAAATTGTCTTGTGTTTGGTGAAAGAAAAGCCCATTTAACTTGAATGGAAGTCGAGATATTTACAATTGAAGGAGGTAGGGATCGCCTGGTTTCAGAGGTAAAGTTAGCGAGAAAAAGGTCACCAAAATGTGGTACGTTCCACTGCTTTAGGGTCCTTGGAAACTGAATGTACATCTGTCTGTCTTTAATCAACGTTCTTCATTAAAACCCAGATAGAAATGTGTTTTTAGATGGATGTAAAAGATGTTGACCCAGAAAAAAAATGGATGAAAATAGTCAAATTGGCAGAAAAATGCCGTTTTCTTTTATTTCATTATTTCGACGAGCGCCTGAAATCACCACGATGCCTCACTTAGGACCTGTCAGAGGTGCCCTTCAATGGCCCACTCTTGGCGTGAACGGAGCTATAAATATTATCAGTCTTTAAACTTGTCGTATGTGTTCACACCACCCAGTTGAAGCTGTCAACTTCTCGGCTTCTGGTTGAGAAGTTCTGCTAGTACATGAAGATACAGGGTTCGAAACCAGAGGGGTGCAAAATATTTTCAAATGCATTTGAACCAGTGAAGGCAAATTGTTGTTGTTGTTGTTGTTGTTGTTGTTGTTGTTGTTGTTGTTGTTGTTTTAGTTGTAGTCGTTGTTGTTGTTGTTGTTGTTGTTGTTGTTGTTGTTGTTCTTCTTCT
>NW_004798504.1:138179-139587 GCF_000002075.1 Aplysia californica | reverse complement strand
ACTATAATGACGTACAGTATCTGAAGTATATCATTAAGTACATTATCTGAAATATCATGTTATACCTGAAGTACCACGATGTACAGTATCTAAAATATCGTGACGTACACAGTATGTGAAATATCATGACGTTCACAGTATGTGAAATATCATGACGTATAGTACCTGAAGTATCATGAAGTGCGGTATCTGAAGTATCATGAAATTAAATGAAGTAAGGTATCTGAAGTATTACGATGTATCTAAAGTATCACGAAATTTTATGAAGCATCTAAAGCATTATAAACTATATTGAAGCATCTGAAGTATCATAAAAATCATGAAGTATCTGAAGTATCGGAAAGTATAAATAAGTATCAATAAATATCTAAGATGCCACGGAGTATTGTGAAGTACCTGGAGTACAATGAGGTATCTGAAGTATTATGAAATAACAGAAAGTATCATGAAGTATCTGAAATATCATAAAGTATCGTGAAGTATCAATAAAATGTCTGAAGAAAAAATGATTAGGCAGAGCCAGAAGCCTGCTTCCCACATTATCTGAATTGTGTCGATGGGAAGTAAGAACACTTGCAATTTTTAAAATGTATTTGTGAGGCATCGTGGTGAAATCAGGCGCTTGTCAAAATAATGAAATCCAAGAAACCGGTATTTTTCCACCAGTTTGGGAATTTTTTTCGATTAAAGAAAATGGTTCAACACCTTTTAGGTCCATTAAAAAATATATTCCTGTGTAAATTTTACTTGAAACGTTGATTAAAGACACAGAAAGGACTCTCTAACAATGGTAATCGGCATGCTTCGGCGGCCATTTTCTCGCCAATTTTACGTCTGGAACCAGGCAACCCGACCATCTTCAATCCCGAAATATCTCGACTTCTATTCAAGATAGATGGATTTTTTTCCCCATTAAATACAAGACAAATGAGGAGGCTATAAGATTATACAAATATCTCCATATGCCGAAAAATTGATTAGCGCCTGATTCCTCCTTGTCATGACACATTTACTCTCATGCAATGTCGCCAGGAAAAAAACAACTATGTCTTTATTTTTTCCTCTCTCTTCAGCCATCAGGAGCTTCGCAGATCCGTGTGATTTCCAGAGATCCCAACTTCTTATCCAGTTACTTGAAGGGGGCGGTCCGCTCGTCCCACCAGGCTCCGCCCACATACAGACAAGCCCCGCTAACATACGCCCAGGCACCGCTAGCCTACTCCCCTCCTGAGTCCGCGTACCCGCTAGCACAGTCCAGATATGCCCAACCCGGGGCTGTGCTACAGAAGAACCTTGTTTTAAGTTAGTAGCCGAGAATCTTGTAATTTCTGTCTGCCTGTCTGCCTGCTTCTATCTCTGTCTGTCTCTCTGTCTGACTGACTCTCTCTCTCTCTCTCTCTCTCTCTCT
>NW_004798504.1:130250-136779 GCF_000002075.1 Aplysia californica | reverse complement strand
TATTATTATTACTATTTCATTTCCAGGTGCAACAGCATCAGATCAGTGGGACTATGACGACATGAGCGGTGGTACGTCCTGTAAGTGACAACTCGTTACGTTAAGATGCTTTGGCCAGGTAAATATGTGAGGCATCGAGGTGAAATCAGGCGCTGGTCAAAATACTGAAATCAAAGAAATCAGTATTTTTGGGGGTAGATGGGCAGGGTTGTTTTTTTTTTGTGTTTTTTTTTGGCTCAACACCTTTTATGTCCATTCAGAAACACATTTTTATGTGGATTTTTACTGGAAAACTTTGATTAAAGGCACAAAAATGTAAATTTCCAGTTTTCAAAGACTCCCATGCAATGGAAGTTACCAAACTTTGGGGGTAATTTTACCTCTGAAACTAGGCAACCCTGAACTCCTTCAATTGCAAATATTTCGACTGCTCTTCAACATACATGGGTATTTTTTTCATCAAATGGGAGGCTAATGAATAGGCTTAAAGATGACACCAATAACCCCATACACCCAAAAATTGACGACTGCCTGATTCCTCCACGTCGTGACACATACATCAAATGGACCCGGGAAACACGCGCTGTGTGGAAAGATAGGGTGAAAGAAGAGAAGAGTAAGACAAAGAACGATGTACACAGATGGCCTGAACAACTTTGCAGCGAATAACACAAAGAGAAAACCCGAGCTGATCAAGAAGGCACACAACAGGAAGGAATGGAGAACCATGATCGTCAACGTCTGCTCCAGACCTGACACCTGAAGAAGATGAAGACGTTAAACAAATTTGAGTTTCAAAACATGTCAAGACTTTTCGAACGCAGTTCTTTTAATATCCCGATTACGACTCCAATTAATGATCTTACGATTTTGATACAGCAGTAACCCAAAAGTGGCGAAAAATGTCAGACAGAGTTTTGTACGAGCGTAATTCTAAGGTAGCGAAATGTGTGTCTAAAGTATTGTGTGTTTGTTTGTGTTTGCGTGTTTGAGTGTATGTTCGCGTGTATTTGTGGCTTTGTTTCTTACGGGCGTGTACATGTTGTGCGTGTCGAGTGTACTTTAATTTGTTAGCAGAAATCTCTCTGGTTGTTACTTCAGCTCCATTAAATTCCTTGTGTGTGTGTGTGGGAGGGGGGTATGTGTGTAGAAAAATACAATACCTTAGCCAGTTAAAACGACATGAGAACATTGTGAAAGAGGTGCTTGAAGGAAGGACTTGAGGCAGGAGAGCCAGGAAAAGACAAAGAATAACATGGATGGACAACATAAAAAACATGGATTGGCCTGGATATGGCAGAATGTGCAACGGCAGCCCTCGACCGTGCGGGATGGAGGGTCATGACGCGTCAACCTCTGAGTCAGAGATGACACCTCCAGGTATCCAGGTATGGGCGTTATCGTGTCCTGCCACTCAATCAACTACCATTAAAGAGTTCTCTTCCTGCGCCTCTCCCCCTGCCTTTTTCATCCTTCATCCCTTTACCGTGGTTGTTGGTTTCTTTTCTTTATATATATATATATATATATATATATATATATATATATATATATATATATATATATATATATATATATATAAATATATATATTATGTAATATATATAATATGTATATATAATATTTATTTAGTTATTTCACTCCTTCTTTGAATTCGCCCAACCCTTGCAGTGGGACCCACTCAATGGAGCCAGGTATACCCAACCTGCGGAGAACCGTTCCAGTCGCCTGTGGACATCACAGGTTCCGCCATTTCCTTCCACCCCCTGGACCCCATTAGTCTCAGTCTGACTGGGAACGGGGTCAACTCGGTGCGGATACAGAACACTGGAAGCTCAGGTGGGTCTTATTCCCTCGTCCTTGTCAAGTGGTTGGTGCGGGTTTGTCTGTTTGTGGGTGTTTGTTGTTGCTGTTGGTGGTGGTGGTGGTGGTGGTGGTGGTGATGATGGTTATGATGTTGTTGTCCTGATGGTATTGTTTAGGTTTGAAGTTTTTTTCTGTTTTTCTGTTAACTGGTGTTGTTGTTGTTGCTGTTGGTGGTGGTGATGGTTATGGTGACGGTGATGGGGAAGGTGGTGATGATGTTGTCCTTATGGTATTGTCTGGGTTTGAGGTTTTTTATGTTTGTCGGTTAGCTGATGTTGTTGTTGGTGGTGGTGGTGGTGGTGGTGGTGGTGATGGTGGTGGCGATGGTGGTAGTGATGGTGGTGATGGTGGTGATGGTGGTGGTGACGTTGTTGCCCTGGTGGTATTGTTTGGGTTTGAAGTTTTTTTCTGTTTGTTAGCTGTTGTTTTTGTTGTTGTTGTTGTTGTTGTTGTTGTTCTTGTTGCTGTTGTTGTTGTTGTTTTTCTTCTTCTTCTTCTTCTTCTTCTTCTTCTTCTTCTTCTTCTTCTTCTTCTTTTTCTTCTTCTTCTTCTTCTTCTTCGGAGTGGTGCTTGTGCTATTGCTGCTGCTGCTGTTGTTGTTATTGTTTATGTTGTTGTTTTTGTTGGTGATGGTGGTGGTTGTGGTACTGCTGCTGCTGCTCCTCTTACTGCTGTTGTTATTGCTGTTGTTGCTGCTGTTGTTGTCGTCGTCGTTGTTGCTGTTATTATTGTTGCCGTTGCGTTTGTTGTTGTTTTAGTCCTTGTTGGAGTATGTGTGCTGTGACTGGGGCATTGTTTCTTGCAAAACGTTTAACAGAAAAAAAGAACTGTGTTAAATGTTACTCAACCATGTCAATTTCCAACATAATTGGCTTCTTTTCATTGTATAATATGCAGAAAGTTGGGAGATTTCTTTAAATGGGAGATAATACTGCTAACATAGATTGTATATAAGTTGTTTCCCTTGCCTTGTCCATTTTCAGCGTCTCCAAGTTAGTATTTTGTTTGAATGTATGATGACAATCACTTAATCATGACCACTGTCATGTTTATCATCATTATTATCATGTTACTACTACTACTACTACTACTACTACTACTACTACTACTACTACATGTACTACTGCTGCTGCTGCTACAACTACAACTTACGTCATATTGTTCTTCTTCTTCTTCTTCTTCTTCTTCTTCTTATTATTATTATTATTATTATTATTATTATTATTATTATTATTATTATTATTATTATTATTATTATTATCGTTATCATTGTTATTGTTATTATTACTAGTATTACTATCATTATATCATTATTATTATACCATTATTGTTATCATTATTATTTCATCATCATCATCATCATCATCATCATCATCATCATCACCATCATCATCATCACCATCATCATCATCACCATCATCATTTTTTTCATTATTATTCCATTATTATAATTATTATA
The DNA here is from genome assembly GCF_000002075.1 of Aplysia californica. Classification (NCBI taxonomy): domain Eukaryota; kingdom Metazoa; phylum Mollusca; class Gastropoda; order Aplysiida; family Aplysiidae; genus Aplysia; species Aplysia californica. Next base: position 133,454 of record NW_004798504.1, on the reverse strand, counting down.
ATGATTATTATTATTATCATCATCATTGTTATTATTATTATTATTATTATTATTATTATTATTATTAAAGTGTTTTACGCGCTCGCAACTGCGTAAGGTCATAAAAGCGCGCGGGACACACTAAATATTTTCAGTTGATAGGATATTTTTAATGTTTGCCCGGGTGACAGCTGAAGCCCACTTTTATCGATTTTTAGACCAGCAAGGGATCTTTAACATGTGCAACTTGCTCACTGGATCTCCGAGATTTTACGCCCTTACCCGAGAAGGCTAGGTGTACATCTTTCCTACCAGAAGATCAGGGGTGTGGCTGAAAGACAGCAGTACGAAGGAGCAAAGGAGTAGCAGTAGAAAAGTTGCAGAAAGAGAAGGGGGCAAAGGAGGTGAGGGGGTGGGGGCAGAAAGTGGAGACGAAAGCAGACGACATAACATTGCTAAAGCAGGAAATGAGGTGAAAAAAGACAATTTTCGAGAAGAAAAATGTCCGCGATAACCGAATTCGAACCCGGTACCTTTGAATGAGAGGCGAACACCTAGACCTCTAGACCACGAGAGCCCCCTATTATTATTATTATTATTATTATTATTATTATTATTATTATTATTATTATTATTACTATTATTATTATTATCATTATTATTATTATTGATGTATAGACCATTATTTTGTTCTAATATGCGACCCTGTAAACTCGCCAGTGTCGCTGGAGTCCCTCACCGAGAATGTGCTCATCGGGGGCGGTAACCTGCCCGGTACGTTTGCGGTGGCCGGGATTCACTTTCACTGGAGTAGGACAGACAGTATGGGCTCGGAGCACAGGCTGGAGGGGAAGGCCTATCCCATAGAGGTCAGTGAAAGCAGGTTATTTTGTTGTAAGGTTAACAATGGTGTGTAATCCAAAGCTATACTGGAGGAGGGCCGACCCCAGGGTTCCTCTCTGAGCTGCACACTTTTCCTTGTTTTCATAAACGACCTGCCTGAGATATTGAAATCAGAGACAGCCCAATATGCCAACGACCTAGCCATCTGGCATGCAAGTAAACAAGCTGGCATTGGTGCACGGCTTATAAATGAGGATCTAGATAGATTCAACAACTACTGCTGCAAGTGGAAACTAAAAGCAAATTGTACCACGACAATCCACACTGTCTTTACAAAAAGCCACAAAGTTGCAAAGAAAAATCTCACCATTTCACTTGCAGGAAACAAACTAGAAAAAGTTGAAAACCCGACCTACCTAGGAATCGAGCTGGACAGACAGTTTTCATGCAAAAACCATATCTGGAACCTGAAGACCAAGGCCAACAAGAGACTTCACCTTCTCAGACGACTGGCTAGCACTTCATGGGGAGCGGACAAGGATGCTCTCAGACAGCTATATGTTGGCTAGGTACGCTTTGCCATGGAATATAACCTAACTCTACTGACAATCGGCAGTAAACCAACTCAGAGGTCTCTTGACAAAATCCAGAATCAAGCTGTACGATTTATCTCCGGAGCTTTGAGATCCACTCCAACTGCAACTTGTGAAATCCATACGAACCTGGAACCCTTGAACTTGCCGAGAGAGGCAGCAGTTGTGGAGATGAGTGAGCGATACAAAAGACAAGAGGAAAACCACCCAAACAGGAAAATAATTGAACAGAGGCTACCAAAGAAACGGATTCATGGAAGTTCAATATTTGACACAGCCACTTAACTAGCAGAAACACACCATCTTCCATGTAACAGAGAAAGGATGAAACCCTTAAGACCAGAACTCCCTAACGCAACATCAAGAACGCCAACATCAAAACTTCCCTCATAAAGGAGACAGTGAATAAGGAATGTGAGCCAGTAGAACTGAAGACAACAGCTCTCAAGACATTTGACTCCTACCCTAGAGACTCAATTCATATTTACACAGACGGGTTAGACTTCAATGGAACTATAAATGCAGGCTTTGGAGTAAGAATTGAACATCCAGACAAAACATGTGAAGAGCTATTTGATGCATGTGGTACTTTTTGAACAAATTGCGAGGCGGAGGCCATCACCATTGAAGCAGCAATCCTCCACCTGACCAACATTTTCATAATATATCCAAGCAAAATCAAGGATACTTTTATCTTCACTGACGGAAATTCAGCACTCCAAGCTTTGGAAAAATTGAATTTCAAAAGTCCAGCCTGCCTATCCGTGGCTCAAACAATCAACACTTTCATACAGACCTATGGCGTCGACCTGACTTAACATGAGATGCCCCAGGACCCTGTTTCGTATCAAGTGGCAAGACAGAGTCCCAGACACTGAGGTACTACAGCAGGCCAAGATGAAGAGCATAATAGACGGTATCCTACTGCGCTCTCAGCTCCGATGGGCCGGCCACATTCACCACATGGACGACTCTCGCCTCCCAAAGAGACTACGGTGAACTGACCCTAGGCAAACGCTCTCTCGGTGGACAGAAGAAACGCTTCTAAGATGCTCTGAAAGCATCCCTGAAGAGATGTGACATTCCCCATACCGCCTGGGAAGACGCTGCTCGCGATCGCACAGTTTGGCGCTCTCTTATAAGATCGGGAGTGGTCAAATTCAAAGAAAGTCGCGTCAGAAAGAAAGAATGGAGACGGCGGCTGATAAAAGACCGGAGACCCCTACCTTCCAGCCTAGTTCAGCCCCACACATCCCCTGCCCCCACTCCAACAGGTATGTCCGTGCAAAGATCGGCCTGATCAGCCATCTCTGCACACACCCCACCCCTCCAGTGATGTGAAGTCAAGGTCATCTTCGCCAGCGAAGGACGAACATCACAGTGGATACCTGGCCTCAGCAACATGCCAGGAAATGACAGAGCAGACGTCCTTGCCAAGAACGGAGCATCACTAACACAACCTCACAATCCAGTATCACAACAGACAGCCAAGAACATCATCAAAATGCAACACCAGGGAACAGTGGCTGAATGGATGGGCAATAGGCAAGACTGGAAGAACTGTATTTGCACACATAAAGATGCACTAAATTCCCTGAGTAGAAGAGAACAAGTCACGATCTTTTGCCTGCAAACACAACACATCCCACTAAATTCCTACCTTAATTAATAGGATCCGCAAGGATACCCCGCCCGACTGCCCGTTGTGCGACTGCCAGGATGAAACAGTACCACACCACCCATTTACCTGCCCTGCACTTTGCGACCTGCGTAGCGTGGAAACTAAAAG
>NW_004798504.1:127004-127988 GCF_000002075.1 Aplysia californica | reverse complement strand
GTTGTTGTTGTTGGGAGGGGGGCACAGTGTTTTTGTTTCGTACGACTTGTGAAGTGAAGATTTCATGTGGTTTATGTGGGCTTGTGTCTTTGTCCTGTGTATGTACGTGCGAGTGAGGTGGGGTTGGGTGAAGAAAGACACAAATTGTTATCGAATTATTTATGAGTTGGTTTTTGTTCTTTTACTAAAGAAGGGCATTGTCAAGTAGACTACCAATCAATGTAGACTTTCTCGGAAAAGGTTTCTTCACTTCGGATCTAGTTTGTCCAAAGTGCACTTTATGGTTAAGTTTTTGAGAAAAGAGTTCCTCAGTGTAGATTTCTAGTGTCCTTCTTCAGGAAAAGTTTCTCAACTTAAGCCTAATCTCCTTTAATGACCACCTGTCCAAGACATCCACATTTACAAACACCCATTTAATCTTTTTAATATCAAAATGACACTGTCTAAATGGATCACTTGTCTAAGACGAAGACTTTTCTCCCGACAATGGCTGGCTGTCCTGGAATAGCTCGACTATGGTTTTATACACAGCTACAAACATCTTGTGTGTAGATAGAACCGTTAGACTTTTTAAAATTTGGTTTAAGTTTCACGGCCCTTACAATATAATTATGTCATATAAGTGCCGAAGATTAGATAATGTGTTACGAGAGGGTAACAACTCAAAAAGGAGGAGAATTAAGGACGATAGACGTTTGATAGGAAAGAGGAAGCAAATCACACCAGAGCACACGCCAACCACCCACCGCTTGTACGCAGCGAGTGTCATCTCAACAGAAAGCATTAGTTTGACATGGCAGGGTTTGGTGGTTAAGATTTGAAATACTATCTAAACGATCAATCACCATTATCTCTTTATCTCTATATCTTGGGTGGGGGGGGGTTATTGGTGGGTTTTGTTTGTTGTTGGATTTTTCTTTTTGGGGGCTTTTTTCCTGAGTAGAATAGGTGAGTACGTGTGTGTGTATGTGATTGTAAGTGTGT
>NW_004798504.1:123669-126634 GCF_000002075.1 Aplysia californica | reverse complement strand
GGGGGGGGTCAGTTTGGTACAGTTGTGTGAATATAATTTCGTCAACAGTGGAATGATTGGGTCATTCATCAAAGCCAGTGTAACAACAGAGGTTTGATCGGTGTGCCATAACTCACGCTAATGGAATGTGGTAAATTGCATACACGAATGCAAAGTTGAAGTTTGTCAAATGTCCCTTCGCGTCAGCGCTTGATGCGAGCAGTTTTACCTGTCAAAGTGGAAGCTCGAAAGTTCTCATTTTCTTAAACATGTGGACATTGCTGCACGGCGACCCTTGAGAAAATGATCTGTAGAGAATGTTTGCTGACAAGCCTACCTTTGTGCTCTCAGATCGCACTGAGGGGGGATATAACGTTTGGTTGTTGTTGCTGTTGCTGTTGTTGTGTTATTATTGCTGCTGCTTTTATTGTTGCTGTTGTTTTTGCTGTTTTAGTGGTGTTGTTGTGTTTTGCTGTTGTTGTTGCTGTTATTATTGTTGCTGTTGTTGCTTTTTTGTTGCTGTTGGCTCGGGTTTATCGGAAATGAACGTCTTATATATATATATATATCGATAGATAGGTTCAGCTTTCTGATTAACCTCACAGTGCTGACAGATGGGTGAGCCCTCGTGATACAGTACGTTGCAAAAGCAATACAGAGCTAGACCCCATAGTTATACAATACAGCACAGGATAATAGAGGAGCTCTACAATACAATACAATGCAATCCATTCCAGTCCAATGTAGCGCAACGCAATGTAAAGGCAACGCAACGGAATAAGGTACAAGACGGTTCAATACAATACAATAAAGTACAATACAATACAATACGATACGATACGATACACAACAATACAATACAGTAAGGTACACGACGTTACAATACGATACTATAGGGTACAAGACCATACAATACAATAGGGTGCAAGACGTTACAATACAATAGGGTGCAAGACGTTACAATACAATACAATACAATAGTGCACAAGACGGTACAATACAATACAATAGGGCACAAGACGGTACAATACAATACAATACAATAGTGCACAAGACGTAACAATACAATACAATACAATACAATAGGGCACAAGACGGTACAATACAATATAATAGGGCACAAGACGGTACAATACAATACAATAGGGCACATGAGGGTACAATGCAATGGGGCACATGACGGTACAATACAATACAATATGGCACAAGACGGTACAATACAATATAATAGGGCACTAAACGGTACAATACAATATAATAGGGCACAAAACGGTATAATACAATATAATAGGGCACAAAACGGTATGATACAATACAAAAGGTCACAAGACTATACGATACAATACAATACAATAGGGCACAAGACCGTACAACACAATAGCGTACAACACGGCACAATACAATACAATAGCGTACAAGACGGCACGGTACAGTATTCTTTCAATTGCTCAATGTGTCTTCAACTTAGTGTTTTGTTTCCTATCTTCCAGGATCAGAGATTCCGAGGGCGGAGTTTAACATGACGCGCGTGTTGCCCCCGCCCTCCGTGCCCTTCTACAGGTACCGAGGCTCGCTGACCACGCCCCCTTGCACGCGCAACGTCATCTGGTCCGTGTTCGCCACACCACAGGTCATTTCCAGGTCACAGGTGCGTCAATGATTCCGCTTTGGATTTAGTTTAGCACTATTTTGTTCATTGTATGGGTTTATTGCCTTTTTCAAAATTGTAAGATTCTGATTTCGGGACGGGGCCTCCGAATTACATTTAGTATCCATCTCCGATGAAACCAAGCCAAATGGGTGTAGAGACATATACAAAAATCTCCATGAAACAACCGAAGTTCAGAACGACCCCCTAGGTTTAGCACCTACCACGACGTACGTGGTGTTCGATACATCTATATTAATTTGCTGAACAAAGTGAAGAAAGAAGGCTGTGTGAAAGGGGGGGGGGGGTCTTTCTCCGCAAACGCAGTTGATTCTACTCTTTGACTGTTCTTATAGTCAGGTATCCATGTTGATTTGGTCATGGCCTCGATTCACGAACGAAGATCCATGATGAAGAAGGGTCAACGTCGAAAGCAGACAGGTTCAAGGCTGACTAAGCCAACGCGAGACAAGCAGATTCGACCATAACGGCCATAGGTTAAAATCTAGTCTGGATATGGTGCTGAGGTTTTGCGGTTCTTCCTTCTCTTTCCCTTGTTGTTTGTTTGTTTTGTTTGTTTGTTTGTTTGTTTGTTTGTTTGTTTGTTTGTTTGTTGGTTGGTTTATTGTTGGTTATTATTGGTTTACTTTTTGTTGTGTGTGTGGTTTTTTCTGTGTTTTTTTTGTTTGTTGTTGTTGGTTTGTTGTTGTTGTTTTTTTAGTTGTTGTTTTTTGTTGGGTTTTTTTTTTGGGGGGGGGGGGTTAACTGGCCGTGTAAGAGTCTTCAAAGGAGGAGACAAACTGGTATGTGATGTCCCGCCAGAATTCGCGGCTTCCTGCAAGGGTCTACCAATGGTGGTTATCGATATGACAGATATCAAACGACTTTTTCTCAGGGAGCCCCTTTTACTTCTTTGGTGCCCTGCTCTGTCGCGTTAATTCTTCATTCCAAAGTCGTTTCGTGCTTTACAATAATATTTTGTTTAATAAAATGTAGTACACACAACCGTGAACTGTCCCTCCAAGGACAAGTGATTATCTTCAGACTGAAAACACAACATAGAAGACTCAAACAGGACAGGTACTGATGTTTTAAACCAATGCAATCACCAAAATGCCAGTGTGGAGAAGTGGACCAAACTGTGAAACGCATCCTTCAGCACTGCAAGACACACAGAGCCCTGAGACAGGAAACGTGGCCAACCCCACTGACACTGCAGGGGAGGCTATACGGGCCGAATGGTGAACTGAGCAGGACGGCCCAGTATGTAATAGATACCGCACTTCAAGTGTGGTGCGAAGAAGAAGAAGAAGAAGAAGAAGAAGAAGAAGAAGAAGA
>NW_004798504.1:119583-121966 GCF_000002075.1 Aplysia californica | reverse complement strand
TCATATCCCAAAGTAAATGAAACTTTCTTAAATAACGAAATAAGCAGTTGAAACCGTTATGATCACACGCAATAAACACAGGGTGATCAACTTGGCGGCTTATTCGTTTATCCAATCACTGTTGTCACCGCTTACAACTGTAGTAACCTAACAGCCAATCAATTAATGTCTTTAGGGCTCAGCAAAGGATGAGCCCGTTCCCGCGCCCTTTTGTTAATAAAATTCTTCAGGTAAAAAGGTTGAAAACTGAAAAAAAAAGAACACTGTACTGGGGCACACGCTCTCCTAGCCCTGACAATGAGGTGAAAGTTTACGGCTCACTTTCCCCCAGTGACACAGATACCTACACTCTCATTGGACCTTTGTTAGGTGCGTTCTACTTTTTGTGACCACACGGCCTAATCCAGTTCATAAACGGAATATATTTGAAGTGCTGTGTGTGCATGTTTGTATTTGTGCCGCTAAGCTTTAACAGTTATAAATCCCGCGGATTCCACTTTTAGGGCAACTTCTTCATCCAGAAGAATCTAATCTAGAACAAAGAGATGGAAGAAAAAGGTGATAAAGCAGTACTGTTTTCGGCTTATATTGCTTGCTATTAAAATTTGATGGTAAAAAAGTGGAAGCAACCGAAGCCCCACCCAAATTTTGGTCTACCCATCACCACTGTTCACATTAATTTTGTAGTCACTTCAACTGTTCTTATAATATTCCAGAGTTAATTTTGTCTTTCTTTAACAGACACTTCAGCTGTTCTTGTATCACACTGTCTTTTCATTTTGCTTAATTGTTTGATAGACACACTGACTACCCCTGTTACACTTGTCCCTTTTCTTTGCTTATCAGCTGAACGAATTCCGGCAAATCTCCCTGAACAAAAAACTGAGCCCAGGAAATGGCGGAAACATCCGTCCCTTGCAGCCTATCAACCGCAGACAGATCATCACAAACAACGTCTTCTACGTCTGACCTTGATCTCTCACGTGACTCAAAGGTCAACCGCCGTGGCAGCATCCATCTACTTTTACTTTCACAAGACTGGAAGGGGTTGGGAAAAGGGGGATTTTCTTTTCTTCTTTTTTTTTCTTTTTTGACGGGCACTACAAGCAAAACTCGCATAAAGTAATAATTAATGAAGAGTTTCAGAGAAACGTTCTTCTCGTAGTGTAGTCCTATGAGAACAATGTAGTCATCAGTTCGTTTAGAGGAGATTTTTCAGTGAGTATCTCAGTCTTTCTGCTGGGACTGTGCATACTTTTCCTTCTTGCTTGACCCAGACAGAGTTGAAACCGGCCTCCCATCTAATCTAAAACTGTGTCGATGTGGTTGTAAACTACGGCTACATTTTTAGGTCAAGAAATACAGATACAGGTCCAGAAGAGGTCTGCAAGGCTGGGTGGTCATCTGCCAGTACTGGTCTGAACACTGAGGTTATGCCCTGCCATAATGATGTCATTCAAAAAAAGTGTTAGATTGGAATCCACTGTGTAAAAATTAAAGAGGAGACGTCATGGAACCTGGAGAAGAGTCTCAGAAATAGACGAACAGAAAAGTGGGTAGACATGGAATAACATCAAGCGGCTAGCCCAGGATAGAGAAAGGTGGAAAGTGTTTGTTCATGGCCTATATCCTGACCCAGGGCGAGAAAGGCAATGATAAAGAATGGTGTCATTGTGTTGTCTCTTTTTCTTCGTAGGAGACGCGGGGCCTGAATGTGATATTACTCTTCCCTCTACTCCCTGGTTTTGCAGAGTATGCTTATACTACAGAGCTCATAGCAAAATAGCCATGCGCGGACGTCAGAAGTGAATCCCGGATTTCTTGGTGAATGACGGACACATTATTTTTATGCTTTGGTTAAAGTTTGTCCTGAAAGGAACGTAGGTGAATCAGATTCCTTTTTTGGGCACAAAACTGAGACTCGTGTCATGAAATACGTTGTAGTGTAAACAATAAATATAAACCACATAGGTGCCTTCTTAATCTGGAACAATGATAGAATCAACATCTCCATGGATACTAACAGCAGCATCCAAAAGAGCCCGAAGTTGTAAAAAGACTTTTGACGGGAATAGCAAAATTATTAAGAGCAACAGAAGGAAAATTCTTCCAAAGGGCAATATTGCCATAACATCGTGAAAGGCGCTACACAAACAAAATCAACAACAACAACAACAATAAAGTCATCGACAACAACGGAAAAAAACCCAACATCAATAACAACAGCGATAACATCATCTTCAATATCGATATCGATAACATCATCAATAACAACAACAACAACAACAACAACAACAACAACAACAACAACTACGATGACGACGACGACGATGATGATGATGACGACGACGACAACAAGAAAAACAGCAGAAACAGCAACAAT
>NW_004798504.1:118099-119422 GCF_000002075.1 Aplysia californica | reverse complement strand
GACGACGACGACGACGACGACGACGACGACGACGACAACAACAACAACAATAACAAATATGCGGTGCCGTCACAAATTGATAGACTGAAACACCAAACAACAACTCACGTGCACAACATCCATACAAGCATGAAAAGTCAAAACATCTAAAAACAGAGCAAAGGCCCTACTTTAATATTACCGGTAGGATATTAATGCCACAGTTCTTGCATTACCAATCAAGACAAAAATTGTTATGCCTTTCCAAATCCATCAGTGGCATACAGTTTTATACATTTCTTTTCCCGCCGTAGTAATTTTGCAATGCATGTAATACGTTAAATCATTTACTAATAAAAGTCCATGTACCATGTTGTCTTTGCGGCCCTTACGCGAATACATTCTTGTATATTCATTAGAGTGTCTCTCTTTATAGATAAACTGAAAACTTCTTTGAACTGGATGTATACATGATAAATACCAGGTGACGTTCTGTCACAAAATAAATATTGCCATTTTGGAGCAAAAAAAACTCTAATTTTTTCTTATATAATTCTTTGTTTGTTCTTGAGATGTAAAGAAAAACCCCAAAAATTGCAGGGGGGTGGGGGGAGGGTATGTTTTTGTTGGGTTGTTTTGTTTTTGTTTTTTGGCTTTTAATGGTAATTTTTAATGTTATCAAAATGTCAAGCAAGCCCTTGTAAGTTTAAATTGACTTTTTTTTAAAGTATGGCCATGGATACCAATACTTTTTTAAAGTTACATTCTTTGTGCTGTTGTTATTGTTACTATTCTTCTTGATAAAGTGGTTGGTATCGTTGTTCGTATTGTTGCTGCTGTTGCTGGTACTTTGTTGATGTTGTTGTTGTTTTTATGTTGTTGTTGATCTTAATATTGTTGTCTCTGCTACTTAACTCTTTGTATGGGTTGTTGACGGGTGTTCTGGTGTGGTTCTCCTTGTTTTCCTTCAAATATCTATCTACATGATCTCTCCAACTTCTTTATTTTGTGTTTGTACTCTTTTGTAACACATCTAATCGTTCGCACGTATATGACATTATCGTGTTGAAGAAGTGCCCTAAACTTTTACCAAGAAATAAACTCTTTGTTGTTACTGTTGTTGTTGTTGTTATTGTTGTTTTCTTCCTTATTGTGAGAGTTTTTAATGTGGATGGAACGTGCTGAAGTCGAGCTGAGGAGCCCCATGGAACAGGTGCTCAGTGTTTTGATAACCCTTATATCCAGTGGCGCTTGTGGTTTGTGAAACTGACCGACTATCATTCATATTGATCTCCTCCCCCTCCCCCCACCATACCCCCAAACAATCCCCACCCTACCTCAACC
>NW_004798504.1:116220-117559 GCF_000002075.1 Aplysia californica | reverse complement strand
CAGGTAATGTTGTAAAAGGAAGTAACCGGTGAACAGAACGCCAAACAGAACCATGGGTGTCTCAAAATTGAATTCGTGATAAATATTTGAGTCATCATGGCGGTACCTGTACGTGTTAACTGAAAGTGACCAGAGGCAGGTATTACTATTACTGCTGAAATTATAAGATGTACTGTTAAAGACAGGCTCGTCCTTTGTAAGCAACTGAAGAGCCAAATTGGCCTGAAAGGGGATCTTCATGCGGCTCTTTCCCTCTGAGGGCAGCCACTGCTCAATTCGCCGAGTTGGATGACGTCACCGCTGAGCGCACGATACGAAGGCGCGCGTCGTGACAGCACAGCTCGTAAAAACAACGTTGTGAGCTAGCTTGATCAACTGAGATTTAGGAACTAATAGGAACGAGTTTCTGTGGTGCGACAACATAACAGCTGGCCCTAGTTGTCTCTTTGAGTTCATTTTTATAGGGAATATTTTAACGTTAATAAATATTAATTTCGATTTACTAATAAAAACTATTATCAGCAGCCAATTTCTTGTCCACTAGAGCTGACTCTTGACAGTTAAGGAGCCGTGCCTGCTTGTATCTCAACAACAACCCCACCTTTCCTCCTCAAACACCAACTCCACCCCCCCCCCCCCCCCCCCCCCCCCCCCCACCCTCACTCCCTATTTCTTTCCCGTGCAGTTCTTTCACCAGAAACCTTGCAAAACAAAACAAGAAACTTAACAAAATCATTCGGATTGACTGATTGATCAAAATGTTTCTTGCTTCCATCGACACAGTTGTGGGTGATTGGCGGATGCTCTGGTGAGGTTCGCTCCTTCTTACCTATCAAACATCTGTCGTCCTTACCTCTTCCCAGAGAATACGAACTGGCTTCAATGCTGTATGCTCCCCCAGGGGACCGAAATGGCAATTTCTCAAAGATGTTCCCATTTGAGAATCGCGAACCCCCATCTTTCGATGATAATGTCAAAGAATCTGATGTCTAAGACACTGAAGGTGCTGGAAGAAAGGGCTCGTCGTCGTTCTTGTTGTTGTTTCCTGGTGGAGTCTTTTACTTGTGTGTTATTAACTTGTTATTGCTGTTGTTTCATGGGACTGTTTGATTTTGTTTGGTCTCTTTTTTCTCATTTATTTCTTTGCTAATGATTGTTTCGTTGGTTTTCTTTTTGGGGTGAGATTGCGGGTTCCGGGATTCGAGCCTCAGCTTGATCCGATGTTGTGCCTTTGGGAAAGACGTTTTACTCGATTTTCCAATTATTTTGACTTGGTCCTTTCGGAAATAGGTGTTGAGCTTGGGGGTCCGGCCTCTTATATAACTAGCAATTCGGGGCG
>NW_004798504.1:114289-116113 GCF_000002075.1 Aplysia californica | reverse complement strand
GGAGGCAGATAGAGTATGAAAGAGAGAGAGGGGGGGTGTAGTGGGAAAGAAGGGTAGAGAGAAGAGCAGAGGGAGGGAGAGGGGGGAGAGAGAGGTAGTGAGAGGGGGGAGAGAGAGGTAGTGAGAGGATGAAGGAAGGATAGTGTCACATTTCGCAAGCTTATGCCCAGCGCACCCTCAGACAAGTTCCACTGGTCGCAATTTTCGCTAGTTTATCTCTTTTCACTGCCAATATCGACTCCACACTTTGCAGCCGTGTGGGAATAACATTTTCATCGAGTATCTAAGTCTTTCAGCTGAGACATTGTGTCCTTCTCAGCCCGGGTTGACACTTATAGGCAGGGTAGAAGCACACCTCCTAAATGGCGTAAATAGTGTTTATTGGGGTATAGAAACACCTACATCAATCAAAGAAATAACAAAAACAACAAATAACATGTCACAGTTGTTCCACTATCAATACAAAACTTTTTGTCGGGGTACTTAAGAAATAGGCTAATAACTTTAGTCCGAAATGATAAACCTGCACTTGTGGTGTAGTACTCAGGCCCTTTGCCGTTTGCACACAGAGGACGTGAGTTCGATTCCCAGGACTGGGAGCATTAATTTTTGTCCAGTACGTCATGTATCTCTGTCAGCTTCGATGTTGCACCACACCCGGCCCGGGTTATTTCTGGAAGGCAGGGGCGGAGTAACCTACCTCCTAAATGATCAAAATTGTGCCAAGTTGGACCTACGTGGATATTATTAACATTCACTACAGACCTTGTGAAACCATGTCTAAAGTTTTTTGTTTGGGGGGTTTTGTTGCAGTTGTTTTAATTCAATTCCCAATAATATGAGATTCCAAATAATATATTATGGATAAAACAAACACATTATTAATTATTAATTGATCTTAAAGGAAACAAAGTTCTTTGGTTTACTTTTCTGTTCCGCATAACAAAAAAACAGTCAATTGGTGACCTACGATTATACAAGTTGAAGAACGTGGTATGACTAAAATAGTACATGAATGTTAATTTCCACGTTTCTTAGAGAGCGTCTGTTTCACGTGCCCTTTGCTAGAAAAGAAAATGTGCTCTACATCAAAACAAACACGACACATAAATTATATGCGTTTAAAAAAGTACATCGAGAAGATATATTTAATAGCCCCCAAAGTGCTCACCCATAAATTGATAACTGACAACATAAAGCGGAGAAGTATAACATTTAATTTAATTCCTGGTTTTGCTAGTTAAATTAACTTTTAAGGAAACTGTAAAATACAATATGTCATAATCCTCTTCAAATTAACATATTATTGATTATTTTAATGCAAAGAGTACACGAAAGGAGTTGTCCAAGCAGAAAATTGGGATTTTCAAAAGTCGTAGAAAATCAGTAGAACTTGCGAGATGGTCGAGATCGCATGCAAGCTTACCTAACTGTTTGACTTCGACCAAATGACATCATTTTCTGCACTACACAAAACTGTTCATAGGTTAATGAGAGCTCTTCATGGGGTTACATGTTGATATTGTTGGTGGCGGTGGTGTTTTTCTTAAGCTTACTGCAGACTCTTTATCATGGTGGAGAGGAGGAAGAAGCTCAACCCTTCTGCCTCGTACGATTGTTTAGATTAGTACGACAGCTGCACTTGGCCATCTGTAGACGGGGAAAGTTAAAAAGGTTTTCTAATACAGCAACGTTGATTTTTTCATGAGGAAAAAAGCTTCTAAATACAGAGGATCTTATCTCTATAGGGTGGGGAAGAGGTACGTGAGGGGAAGGGGGGGGTAGACAGAGTGGAAGAGAAGAAATGGGCACACAGAGAGAGAG
>NW_004798504.1:111923-113013 GCF_000002075.1 Aplysia californica | reverse complement strand
CGTGGTAGTTGGGGATTTTTCTTTCTCTTTGGGGGATGGTGACTGTGTGGTGTGTTGCGGTGTGTTGTGGAGTGGTGTTGTCGTGTGTTGTGTGGTGTTGTGTGTCTTGGGGGTGGCGTGGCGTGGCGTGGTGTGGTGTGGCGTGGCGTGGCGTGGCGTAGCGTGGCGTGGTGTGAGATGCCTGAGTTCATTTCGTTTTATCATATTTTGTTCTATTTTGTTTGATCATAATTATTATTACTTTACTTCCTTTTTCATCCTCTGTTGCCGTTAAGCGTCGAGGAGAGATGCAGTTTTCTATGTTAGGCCAACTCCGTAGCTCTTTCAGTTGTGATATGATCTTTTTCAGGGTTTCCTTGACACCCTCGAGCCACCTTTTGAGTGGCCTTCCTCTTCCTTCATTGCCTGAGTGCTCGAGGTTGTTGGCTCTCGAAGAGAACACACGAACATAATTATTATTATCTTACGAAAACAGAATTGGTGCCAAGCCACAACTGCGGTTACCCTTAACCTACCTGTTACTGGCTGTACAGTGTTGATGACGAGAGGGTTGAATCTTCTGTAGATACCTGGGGAGTGGATAGAGCGATGGAAAATGTAGGGATGGGGAGAGTGTGGAAGGAGGGGAAAAGGGAGGGATAGAGGGAGGTGGGAAGGAGGGAGGGGAGAAGTCAGTAAAGGAGTGGAGAGAGAAAGAGCACGGGAGGGGGGAGGGGTTGGGGAGGACGAGAAAGAGGGGGAGAAAGAAGGGGGGGGAGAGAGAGAGAGAGAAAGAGAGAGAGTGAGAGACAGGAGTAGATAGAGTGTGAAAGAGAGAGGGTGAGGGGGTGGAGTGGGTGGAGTGGGAAAGCGAGGTAGAGAGAAGAGGAGAGGGAGGGAGAGAGGGGGAGAGAGAGGTAGGGAGAGGAAGAAAGAAGTATGGAAAGGAGCATGGGATCTTAAGTTAGCAGTGTCAATTTTTTGGTATAACTTAAGCAAACTGACACACTCTCATACACACATTATGTCTCTCTGTCTCTCTCTCTGTCTCTCTCTCTGTCTCTCTCTCTGTCTCTCTCTCTATCTATCTATCTATCTATCTATCTATCTA
>NW_004798504.1:108848-110320 GCF_000002075.1 Aplysia californica | reverse complement strand
CACCAACCACCCCTCCCCCCAAAATTATTTGCCTCCACCTTTTTAAAGTCTGACTAGACTTCTAGATCTAATATAATTTTGTCGTAAACTAAGGAGCACAAATAATATTTCTTTAAAAGCTTAGATCAAATCTCATCAAGACAGAAGAAAAGTCTTTACAATACGAACAGATTAATTTTTTAAAACTCAATCCAATAGCGAAATCAAGAAAGTAGTCACCTCTCAGGTTGAAGAGACCCACATAGACAAGACAATACTAATGAATTAAGTAGAAAAGCTATTTGTATAGCGCAAACTCCTGCTCAAACAGCAAGCTCTCTGCACTTTACAATCTATGTTATTATCCCAGAATGCCAGGAAGCTTTATGAAACAATCTTAACTTCCGGGGAAGCATACAGTGCAAGCTGCTATTTTATAGGCGCTAAAACACTTAACATATTGGCAAAAGTCACCGGTGTGCTAGATGTAAAAGAACAAGACAGACAGTCCGAAGTAAGAGTAGAATAGTAAATGAGACGCCTAGATCTATAAACCAATGTTAACTTCTAACTAACCTTAAAAACTATGCTTAATCACGAATGTACACGTAGAGAGCGATAAAAAACTGTACAACTTTTTTTTAGCATCTCGCATAAAATATGTACCAGAATGTTGTATTACGGAACATATATAGATGATTCAAAAGGAATTTGTTTTTACATAACACTCTTAAAAAAGAAACGTGTTTCTAAAAACGGAAATGGCTTTTTTTCTAAATTAAAAAAAAAACACCTTTAAACGCAAAATGCATCAATTTTAAAGATCCTGTAATTTAAAGAGAGTCATGAAATGATTTGTTTGCTTTTCCCTTTCTTTTCTTTTTAAAATCTAATCTTTCCATCCCTTTACAATAATATTTCTTTTCTCTTGCAAAGTTTTAGAAAAACACATTTTAATTCTGAAATTGCGAGAACTAGTGCTCTACGATATTGTCTTCCTATGGACTCGTCACATTTTAACGCGTTGTTCGTAATGTTCAGTGGTGGCCTAACTAAAAGATCCACTAACCATGAGTACTCAAAGCTACACTCACTGAAGACCTTACCGTATGGAGTTGCTTCTAGAGACAATATGATGACGGGTGGGGTTTCCCAAATTGTCATTTGTGGAGTTAACATATTCTGAAATGTGAATATGGGCTTTGCCAAGGAATCAAAATAGATGTCATAGAGAAATTGTTGACGCTTTTCAAGACCATCAAGAAATCATGAACACATAGCTATCCTCTGATTCATGTTGGCTTCGCAAACAGGAAAATGGACATAGTCGTAAATGAAGATCTGCCTGGAAAATGTGGACCGTTGAGATGTAGGAAAGCACTTGCTGCAGACATTGTCTACGGACAGGCGTGTCACTGGGCTCTTCTTCCGAATTCTGAACCCTGGTGAAGTTTAAAAGGGTGCAAACGGTGTGTGTTTGATCTGAAGTGGCT
>NW_004798504.1:105299-106284 GCF_000002075.1 Aplysia californica | reverse complement strand
GAGAGAGAGAGAGAGAGAGAGAGAGAGAGAGAGAGAGAGATTATGAAACAAACGCTCTTCAAACAAGCAGTCAATTATGTCCTGCATGTCTTGTGCATCTCGATTTAATGTTGGGCAGTGACAGATGCATCCAACATTGCAAGCATCTTTAATCCGTTCATAAAGCATCCTCACTTCCGGGTTGTAAGTTCACCGAAATACATACGGTAAGGGCAGTTTCACTGTGCATTGGGTTCCCTTTCAATGCTGTAAGATTATTTAAAAGGCGTGACATTAAAATTTAATGTCCATTCCCGATAGGACCTACACGGGGTTGTTGGAGGGGGGGGGGGCTTTAAAACTCCCTAAACAATCCTAGCTCACAGACTCGGAATTTTCCCTGGGGCCTACATTTATAGACATCGATTCTTACAACTTGTACACTAAATGTCTTTATGTCTTGAAACTCCCACTAAAAAAGGGCTCTGCTGGAATTTCTGATCAGAATAGATCTTAGTCTTGTCATTTTAAGACGCATCTTTGAGCCATAGGGCTGGTTTGTGGGACAGCATGTCAAGTGTACCATGCGACTTAAAGTAATCTTGACATTACGAATGAGCAGGACTACAGGATTTTGTCCATCACAGGTTAAAGTTTAAAGTCATGTAAAAAGTGATTAATTAGTTTTGCTCTTTTAGTTTAGGGCAATTTAGTCATGAATTGTTTTGTCTTTTTTTGGGGGGGAGGGGTCTTGATGTTGTTCCGTTTTTAGTGTATTTGTTTGTTTGTTTGTTTGTTTTGTTTATTCATATTAAACAAAACCTAAACGAGTGATTTCTATGTGTGAGTGAAAATTGTGGTATTCATCTCTAGTTCCTGCGCTTGCCTCTCTCAAGACTTGTTCTCTTTTTTTTCTCCTCCTCCTCCTCCTCCTCCTCCTTCTCCCAATAAATACCCTTCTTCTTCTTTTTCTTCTTGTTCTTCTTGTTCTTGTTCTTGTTCTTCT
>NW_004798504.1:101172-103843 GCF_000002075.1 Aplysia californica | reverse complement strand
CATAGTCATAGTACAGTGTTGAAAGGAGCGACGCTTGACCTTAACCTATACAATGACCAACATAGGCTATACGCGAATTTCATTTGCTCGAATTTTATTCTGCTGTTCTGAATCTGGTTGGTTGGTGCATAAAGATGTAGATTGCAGGAACTAAGTACTGTCGCACCAGTCGAAGACGACAATTCTTTGTCGAATGAAAAGTTGTTGTCTTAGACTGGTGATCATCTTGGACAGTGTCGTTATACATGTAATAAAGAATAATATAAAACGCAAGTGAAAACTAGAATCGGGCCAGCCATTGGACATATAATATTATCATGAGGATCTTTTGACTGCAGCGAAACGAAGTGAAGTTGGGAGAGATTATTATGATCGCATAACACGATCGAAAATGTCTGAATACTTTTCAATGGCGATATTACATTGAAAGTGGGCAAGTTAACCACTTCACTGCCAGGCCTGAGAAATGAGTTATGGAGCAGGTCTAAAAGTAAAAGCGCATTCCTGCGTTTCGTAAATCTCAGTTTATTAGTTTGTGGGTTGGGTAGGGCAGGGTAAGGTATGGGGGGGTGGGTCTGTGACGGTTTGGGGCGTTGAGTAGACTGTGAGGGGGGGAGGGGTGGTTGGGAAGGGGTCAGGGTTGGAGCAGGATGTGAAGTGTTGGGGTAAGGGGTATATCCTCATTTGTTTGTTCTTTCCACAGTCAGAAAATGACATCAAGCCTAATAGAATCATCTGCTTTTTCGACAGTAATAAAAATAATATATTATGTAACACAGGAATTCGCTTCTACTTTTTGTCCAGCCAGAGAGCCCGAGACAGTGAAGGGGTTAATGCATTCTACATTATATTTTCTTTGTTTCTGGTGCCTTTAAGGCTTCCTCTTATCAATACTTTTGTTTCCGAAATGGGAGGAGGGGTGGGGGTGAATGAACCCCTGCTCTTGAAACAGATTTCATGGTGGTGTTCAATTACGTAAGCTGATAGTAGTGGAAGCATTAAAGTATTGTCAGGAAGAGTTGGCTTGTCTCCTCATTTTTTAAATTTTTTTAAAAGTAAGTGTTAACGCCCCCGTCAACACAATTTAGGAGACGGGCTTCCAGCACTGCCAACCTGGGCTGAGAGGTGTACATATTAATTATGTAAAACATCCCAGCAGAAAGACCGATATCGATTAAAATGTTCTCCCCATTCGGGAATTGAACTCTGGCCTCCTGCTCCTACTCCTGCGTGCGACAGCAAAGCGTCTAACCGCTACACCACAGACACCGGATGTCTCCTCAGACTCGGAGTCAAAGATTCAAACGAGAGTTGCTGTACAGGAAGAAGTCATCTGTCTAACCAGTTCAGTCTACAATATGTGTATGGATCACCTGGGTTCGGTTGACATTCATAAATTACCCGTTTAGCAGGGTGAGAAATGTGACGCCATTCAAAACTAAATGTGTGTACTACGTGAATGGAGGGTTGTCTAAGTAGTGAAGTTATGTAATTAGGACAGCGTCGTTGTCATTTTGTCCGCTCAATGTTAAAATGCTCCTTCTACAACACTACATGTATTACGTTGCAGATAAGGCTGTTTTGCCTTGTACTACTTAAGACTCGCCCGTAATTTTCATGACGTCAATGTTGTTTCTACTTTGCCGTGTGCAAATTTTAGCTCCTGTAGGTGTCAAAATTGTCACTTGGAGACTTCAAGGCGAGACGAGAAATGTTTTGACTAAGCGATAATCTATTGCTTTTTTGTCTGAGATGGATTGTCAAACTTTTCACTGGTGTCTTCTGAATAAAGAGGCCTCGAATCTAGAATAGCGGGGCTAACAGAGCACCCATGCACATCTCTCAAACACTACCGGCATATGCACATGTGATATTGCGCTCGACATCCTTACACTGCCTATTACTAATATGATTACTTTATGCTCTTGTGTTTTGGGGGGATTTTTGGCTTTTGGTTCCGGGTTTGGTCAAATTGGAGTTTCTTTTTTGTTCTTCTAAGGCTGGGTTTGTTTGTTCTTGGGGAGGGAGGTTGGGTCTTTTTTGTGTGTGTTTTGTTTGTTTTTGTTTTTTGTTTCATTTGTGTGTTGTTGTTGTTTTGTTTGCTTGTTTTTTGGGGTGTTTTTTGTGTGTTTTTTTTGTTTGTTTGTTTTTTTTGGGGGGGGCGGTCATACAACATTTCTTACAGAGAGAACACAGCTCTTGACAGACCCAATTGGAGAGCAGCAGCCACAGACGATGGTAAATCACATTATGAGTAGCCTATGGGTTTCACGAGTTAGAAGTGCTGAAGCCTAGAGAGAAGTCCACAAGCTACGCACACATCCATAGGTGGAAACGAAGCTTTTGAAAAAGTGCCACTCTTCTCTGGCTAAGAATCGGTCGTATTGTTCATTGAAGAAGCAACAAGTCGTTTAAATCCTTGTTTCTTCTGTTTCTGGTCCTCATCAGTCGTAGACAAACGAAGTGTTAACTGTTATTGTTACTGTCTAACAGCTCACCATATCAAAACATATTGAAAATACACACCAACATAAACCCACGCCAGAAAACACCTGAAAATACACATGCCCTCACATAATGCAAACAACAAACACACATGCCCTCACATAATGCAAACAACAAACACACATGCCCTCACATAATGCAAACAACAAACACACATGCCCTCACA
>NW_004798504.1:97300-99640 GCF_000002075.1 Aplysia californica | reverse complement strand
TTAATAGCTGTTTCATTTTGTGGAAGGTTGCTTTTGCTTGGCAAATACGGCTTTTAATTTCGGTGTGACATCTACCATCTGATGATATAATGGTCCCCAAATATTTAAAATGTTGTAGGCCTACTTGCTTGAGGGTGGTATCATTGATTTTGATATTGCATGTTGGGGTTGGAGTTTTTCTGCTTATCACCATCGTTTCGGTTTTCTTGATGTTTAGGCTTAAGGGAGAAGACACCCTCCCTGAAGAATTTTTTGTCAAGTACAGTCAAGGGATTTCAACCAATCTTCCACGGCTTCCACGAGGTCTTCGTCGTCGGTTAATCGCAGTCCAGAAATATGGCTATCATTGGTCCAAAAAGGTGATAATCTGACGGGGCCATGTCAGCACTGTGAAGGGGGTGTGGCAGAACTTGCCAGCCGAACGTTTGGGTCCAGTCTTTCGTCGCGTTTGCAGTGTGTGGCGTTGCGTTGTCATGCTGCAAAATTACCCCGCTGGACAACCGGCCTGGTCTTTTTCGGCGCACAACCTCTCTCAACTTATCAAGAGTCTGGCAGTATCTGTTAGCATTAACAGTTTATCCTGGTTCCAGAATGTCACGAAGCAGAACACCTTTAGCAACCCAGAAAACCGTGGCCATGAGTTTCTTCACCGATGGATGAACTTTAATTTTTTTCGGGAGAAAAGAACATGTGTGCTCCTAAACCATTGAATCCCTCTTCGTCTCAGGGGTCATGTGGTGTATCCAAGTCTCATCATCTGAAATAATTCTTCTCAGAAATGCTTCATCGTATTGTTGGGGGTCTCCAAATGCGTTCATGACTCCCGTGACAGCTTGGCGACAACGATTCAACAAAGTCTGAGACACTTCAACACGTTGTGTCTTGTGGTCAGCTGTCAGGTCTTTTGGGACCAATCGAGCAGAGACCTTTCAATAGAATAGTGCAGCTCATCAAACACTATCTTATGGACAGTCGACTTTGAAATGTTTAGCGACTCGGAAAGTTTTAGGCGCCTGTCTGAATGAGTTGTCCTCAGTCTTGGCAGAAAAACAAGGTCTTGGGTGAACTTTGTCATTGACATCCGTATGCCCGGCTTTGAACTTACTACACCACTCATATACCTGTGACTCTGCCATTACTTTCTCCCCGTAAACGGACTTTATTTCAGTGTGTATTTCTATTGGTTTGATGCCTTTTGCGGTCAGAAACCGAATTTCAGATCTCACTTCTACCTTTGACCAATTTTCCAAGGGGGTAGCCATCTTTGGAGAACTGCAGTGTTCGTTTGGTTCGTGCGATGCTCATGGTGCTCAATCGGGAAATTCCAATATGATTGTTTTACAAGTGTGCGTTCACAGAAAGAGAAAAGATTGAAAAGTTTTCAAATTACACCCAAATTCCGGTTTTCCGTGGGACAGCCCGTGTATATCATCCCACTACCAGTATACCTGGTTCATGATGCAGACGACATTCCCTCACAAAACAGCAACAGGCTTGAGTTTGATACAGTCACATCAAAAAAAATAACGATAATTGCAAACTGAGTTTTGAGTTTGATGAAAGAAAAACCACATCAACTCGATGAAGGTCGTTTAGTGCAGGGAAAAATCAAAACAGAGATAAGTAAGACAGACACAGCAGAGAGAAAGCAAAGAAGTGGGAGGTACCGGGTACCAGGGGAGCCCTCCAACCACCCACTTTCAAACTGGGAAAAAGTCAAGACATACAGACAGATAGACAGACAGACTGACAGATAGACAGACTGACAGACAGACAGACAGACTGACAGATAGGCAGGCAGACAGACAGACAGACAGACAGAAACAAAAGAAGGATAGTGAAGAAGTAGGGCATATGCCTACCAGTGGTGCCCACTCAAAACATGAATCATTCCAATCTTTCCTCGTGGACATTGGAATCTAGAACAGAGAACAATGTGTATTTTGCATCACTCAGTATATTCATTTGTATATTGTTTGTTTTGTTTAAATAAATTATTGGTATTCTTCCTGCGCGTGCTGAAAGAACAAGTTAAGTTGGTGGTATTATTTAATACTTTACAGTCAGACAGACAGACAGACAGACAGACAGACAGACAGACAGACAGACAGACAGACAGACAGACGGACGGACGGAAAGACAGACAGACAGACAGACAGACAGACAGACAGACAGACAGACAGACAGACAGACAGACAGAAGGTGCAAATAAATTTGGTTTTAAAAAAATTTAAAGAGAAGGGAGGATGCACTTATACCAGATTAAAAGTTTTAAAATCATGAGGGGAGGGGAGGGGAGGGAGTGAGAGAGAGTGTGTGAAAGAGAGCAAGAGAGAGAGA
>NW_004798504.1:76358-97026 GCF_000002075.1 Aplysia californica | reverse complement strand
GTGAATGCGTGTGAGTGAATGCGTGTGAGTGAATGCGTGTGTGTGTGTGTGTGTGTGTGTGAGTGTGTGTATGTGTGTATGTGTGTGTGTGTGTATGTGTGTGAACGCCAGTGTGTGTATTGATACTGATCAATCCTTACACAACATTGATGTATTCAAAAGATACTACCCTTTGCCAAACAAAAGCAGTATCTACGGTCACAAATACCAGACATTACACTGTACATGTATTTTTACTCAAGAATCAAGAACAATGAAACATGTCTTTATCTTACAACTTACAAAATCACATATCACAGATGAAGTATGGTCTCCAGAATACAGTTCATATGTTACCTGCATTCTCAGAAAATTTTTGGATGAAACAGACTCGTTACATATATTATAAAGCCCTAAACTCTAAAGGCAGACTTTTACAAGGCTTGAATCTAGAGTCAAAGTGACCCATCTGATGGAATGGTATGTGTGGTATCGATTTACCTAATGCCCCTCTCTAACACTTTAAAATTAAGAAGTTGTTGAACTTCCAATTTAACATTCATCTCCAACAAACAGTAGGTGAAGAGCTTTAAAAACTTTCCAAACAACCAAAGTCAAAGAACCCCCTATTGAGGACTTGAACCAGGGTCATCCGCACTTAAGTCCAGCATCACAACCAGTTTCACTTGAGACACCTCCTGGATGATTTAAGACCAACAACACCAAATTTTCCAACATGTTATTCCAAAATTCCAGAACTAATACAAAGACAAAGCTTTAACAAACAAGGAAACTGCATGCCATGGCAACCTGTGTTAAAGAAAACAGTTATAAATCTTAGATATTTGTTCACTTTGGCTGGAACCGGTATTTATATAAATAAAATGTGCAAAACATTTAACACGAGTCTGACCAGGAATAGTTCTAAAAATTATTTTATCACGTACGTCTACGAACTCATTAAAAATCTGAAGAAGCACCCATGCAATATTTGTAAACATAACAATCTATAAATTTGAGCAAAGCACATTATGTAAAATAAAATGTCTTTGATCATCTGTTCACTAAAGAGCACTAATCTGTCCTTAGTGAATCATGAGTATGGGGAAGCATACCGACAGGACAAAAGTCATATGCTGGGTCGATAACAGCAACAACAAAAGTCATGCAGTGCTGGAAAAGGCATGAATGGCACACGCACAGAAACAACACAAGGAAAACAAAGAAGTATGATCTACCAGCTGCACTGTCCAGCCACCCCCACAAAACACTTTTACTTTTCAAGTACTACATAAAAGTGCCGTCTCTCTGTTCTTAATTCCATTGAACAGATAATGAAAAACAAAAAAATTTCATACAAAGGTAACATATAAATTCCATGAGGTCATATTCAAAGTTTACAAAAATGTTAGCAAGTGACGAAGATTTGTGACAGAGTTAAGATTGCCAAACTCCATCACTCTTTGATTCAGCATGGACAGCCCCCAAATCTCTGAGCATTGTTTCAGGAACCATGGCTCAAACCATTTTTCATGTCTCAGCCTAAAATTCGACAAGTCCCAGAGCAGTAAATACAATTCCATTTTTCATAATGTCTAACTACAAATCACTTTAGGAGTCCACAGAATAAATCTTTGTATGTCCTGCTTCAGAACTTAAAGCATAATATAAATTATACAAGCACGCTCATTTGACCTTATACAGTCAAGAGTGCGGTAAAACTCTTACCAAAACAAAAACAAATTATAGTTATACCATTAAACAAATAATAGCATAGCACACTGAACACAAAAGTTGCAGCATGAAACACACAAAGGTTTGACTTTGAGACACATCTACAATACCACTGAACTTTTCCATGTACAGAAAGGTATAAATAATTTGCATGCATGATAACAAAAGGAACAGTGACAACAAGCAAAACAAAGACCATGCAATGAGGAGAGGAAAGAAAAGAATAATAAAAACACAAAGTTCTTATTCTAGTTCCCTCTGATTTAAAAGAAACACATCAATATGATATGAGTCACGACGCGATGGAATCAGGCTCTTGTCAATTCTTGAGCATGTGGAGTTATTGGTATCATCTGAAAGCTTGATAATTTGTCTTGCTTTTGATGAAAAAATATCCATTTATTTTGAATAGAAGTCGAGATATTTGGAATGAATAAGGTGGGGGTCAACTGGTTTCAGAGGTAAAATTAGTAACAAAATGGCCACCAAATGTGAGGTATTTTCTTTGCTTGAGAGTTTGATAAAACTGAAAATTTACATTTTTTGTGCCTTTGACTTTAATCAATGTTTTTCAGTAAGAATCTACACAGAAGTGTGTTCTTTAATGGGCATGAAAGGTGTTGAGCTAAAAAATAAAAATTAGATAAAAATTCACAAACCTGCAGAAAAATGCCAGTTTCTTCACTTTGGTTATTTTGATGAGCACCTGATTTCCCCACGCTGCCTCAAATATAATAACGATCATAATAAAGAACACAGAAAAGGCAAGATGGATAGACAAGGCAAGATACACAAACAGAAACAAGAGAGAAAATGAGAAGAAGTAGGACCAACCAGAGATGCCCTCCATCCACTCACACAAAGTACAGACAAACCTGCTCGAACAATCACATGTCCAAGACAACCACCTGTACAAACAACCAACAACCACCCCCTCCCCTCCTCCATCCCCAAACGTTTTTATTTTTTTCTTAATTTTATAATGATACTCTCCAAGAGGACCACCTGTCCAAGATGACCACTTTTCTCCTCAACAATGAATGGTCGTCTAAGACTGACAGGACTGTCATTACAAGATACGATGCAAAAGACAACAATGACTGCGGAACAATATAGAATAAAAAGGTTGTGGTGACTTCCAACACGATCCCAAACTCTCGAGTAGATATATGAGACGTGCTTATGGGTTCAAAAATGTGTAAAAATATGGAGAAAAGAGGGTAAAAATAAAGATATATATACATGTACTCAGCAGTAACTATATACAGAGACAGAATGTCAGTTCTACTGTACTTGAAAAAAAAAACTGGCTCTTTGGAAAATTGAAGTGGGTGCTTGCAGTACAGAGATAATGTAATTGCTTCTTATGTGAAGTACAGTTGAACTTGCTCCAGCTGCTATCTGTCCTGCTGATTAAACACACTCAACAGAACTTTGTACATAAATAGAATATCAGTTCTACTGTTCCTTGGTACTATTTTTTTTTTAACTGGCTCTTTGGAAAAAGTAGACATAGACAAATATCACTAAGTAAATATTGGTAAAGAGGAGTTGTTAAATCCTGAGTGTACACGCAGGTTCACAATATCTTATATGACTTGTCCATAAACATTTTGGTTGGAAATTACAATATATACAGTAAGCTGCATGTGCTATTCCTTTCACTTCCTACTGTACAGTATGAGAGCAGTATAAGCGCCGTCTTCAGACACACACTTAGAAACAACAGTAATAAAGCTTACTTCTCCTTCTCCTTCTTATTCTCTCTTTCCCATTACCGATGGATAGGTATAGGGTCACTGATTCAAAATGTATGCACTACCCTGACAAAGTATTACTCCTTCTTTCCAGCCCCCCCCTTTCCTCCTCCTCCTTTTCCCCCTTTCACTGATGAATATGTTATATGTTTATAGACACTACACTCAAATGTACACGATATTCTGCCCATGTCAATGTTCATGAACATTACTCCAATATCCAAATCAGGCGGCATGAGGGAGACAGTAACAGGTGACAAAAGGCCTGACAAATCACAAACCAAACTAAGGCAGATTATTGAACACATGAGGAATGACTCTCATTCACAACAAAGGAGTGAAAATACACATAAATGCTTGCCTCAACAGTCCAAGGTGGCTAAAAGTGGGAAAAAAACAGTTACTCATTTACGTGATTCAATACAAACAATCATAACATGACAATCATAGATTCTATTCCATCAAAACACACAAATAGATTCTCCATTTCTTTTTTAAATTACTTTCTATACAGATATGAAACTATCAGCCAGTTCCCCAAAAGTCATTTACTTCGAAATGCTCTATCACTTTGCATATTTCATCGGCAGAGAGCTAGAGACGATTATGTCCATGTTCATTGTTTTGAAAGTAATGGATTTTTATGCAAGAAACAGTTGTGTCACAACGCGGTGGAATCAGGCGCTCGTCAATTTTTGGGGCATGTGGAGTCATTCGTATCATCTTAAAGCTTGTTCATTTGTCTTGCCTTCAATTTTTAAAAATACCCACTTATCTTGAATAGAATTAGAGGTGTCTGCAAATGAAGGATGTTTCAGGATTAAACTAGCAAGAAAATGGCTGCCAAAGTTTGATTATTTCCATAGCTCGAGAGCCCATGGTAACTGAAAACCTACATTTTGTGTGCTTTTAATCAACATTTTTCAGTAACCTCCACACAGAAATGTTCTTGAAAGGACAGAAAAAGTGTTGAGCCCCCCCTTTCCACAAAAAAATCAATGAAAATGGTCAAACTGGCAGGGAAAGGACAGTTTCTTCAATTTCATTATTTTAACGAGCGCCCGATTTCACCAAGCTGCCTCACATTTTGAGATGAGACACATAAGGAACCTTGAATGTAGCAAAATCACTGCACAAATTGATTTGATGCATGCGACTGATTCGTGAAAGGGGAAATTATTTTATCAGGTTTTTCTGTCTGTCTGCTGGGGTGCAATACCCCACTCATCCATACTGGCCTTAAATGGTCTACATTGTGTACATACAGAGTGTTAAACATTTATAGTTGGTAATTGCACATCACACAACATAACTATTCCTATGGCACTTTGGCAAAGTTAGCTTTCCTTGAACATAGTTGGTCAAATTTCACATAAGCTTGTAAAGACTAACTATAAAACTCTAAAAATACTTATCTATATTTCTTTTTAACGACTCATACATACATTTCATTAAGTCAAACAAAAAATGTATATCTACTCTTAATGGTCTGTGGTTCATCACTATATTCCTGCACTTTAAATAACAACCATCCATAGAAGTAAAAAAAATGTCATATACATTTGCCGGTACTCTTAAAACTCTGCGGCTGCCGTGGTCACTAAATACCTAACGGTTTAAATAACATTCATCTTTAAGAGATCATAAATATTAGATTAAATCTTTGCATGGAACACTAGAACGAAACAATCTTAATCCACAACTGACATCAATGAAGATGATCAACAGAATCATTGTGAAAGCCCTCGTTAACAAAACCCTCTTTACCACCAGTCCCGTTCTCCGTCTGTAGTTGCCCCCCTATCGTCGCAGCGGCACCCGTGTCAGTTCGGTCAGCGGACGGTCCGTCAAGCTGTTTCTTCTTCTCCTCGCTGCTACTGTCCAGCAGGCCGTCGTCCCTCGAGTCATCCCCGGCCATCAGCTGTCGCAGCACCAGGCGTTTGTAGACCCCATCGTGTGCCAGTAGCTCCGAGTGTGTGCCCATCTCAGCAATCTCTCCCTGATCGATGACGATAACCTTCAAAGAAAGAAAAAGAGAAAGATTTGATTGAAAAATTAAAATAGCTTTTTTTTGTCTACAATGGATTGTCAAACTTTTCACTGGTGTCTTCTGGAGAAAGAGGTCTAGAGTCTAGAATAAGGTAAACCCTATTGCTAAATGACCATACAGTAGACGGGGAAAAACAATAATGTAAGACGAATATTTTACTTCAGCATTAGGTTTGGTTGTGTGCATACCATTTGCTGTGGGTGAATGAAATGAAAGTACACACTTTCACAAACCCGGAATTGAACATGTCCAAGAGAACCACCTATTGTAGTTTTAAAAAAGTGGTCATCTTAGACAGAGTCATTATAATATTTAAAAAATGGGGGGAGGGGTCAGCTGTACAAGTCATTGTCTTGAACAGGTGGTCTTTTTGTTTTTTATTTTAGTTTGGGGTTTTACGGCGCTCGCAACTGCATAAGGTCATATGAACGCGTGAAACAAGTTGGTTTTTTCTCAACGGTTCATTTCTCGGCTTGATACAGGTCAATATTTCTATTAAAAATTTTTTAAGCGCTAAAATTCGAGTGTAAATAGGCTTTAGATTTAAATTTAAATCAACTTTCTAAATAACACTTTAAAATTTCGAACAATCTATTTCATAACTTTCCATAAAGGCCAATGGCCTTTATAAAATCTAAAATTCTGTTAGGAACAACGACAGAAAAAATATCTTGTAATTTTGTGCGTTTAAAGTATTTCCTTCATGTCTCTCCGAATTCTTGACATTCGGTTAAAATGTGTCTAATGGTAAAATCTGTGTCGCATCCGAAACAGAACAGCTTCTCATCTCCCTGAAGGAGGTATTTGTGTGTTAGGGCCGTGTGTCCAATGCGTAATTGAGTAAAAATGACTTCGTCTATTCTGGAGAGGTCCGAAGGATTTTGCGGTCCCAGTTTGGATTTAATATTGTGGAGTTTGTTACCCGTCTGGTTTTTTCCAGTGGCTCTCCCACAGACTGGAGCAGGTGGTCTTTAGAGCAGGTTAGGTTAACTGTACTCCACATGAGAAACAATTACTCTACCTCAACAGAAAAAAACTCCCTCCTCAATAAAGTCACAAATCAATAGACAATTCATGCACAGAACAACTGTTCCATGAAAAGTTAACCTGCTAGTGACAACACGTAATACGGGTGTAATAACCTGCAAAAAAATAATTCTTAGCAGAGACAGAACAGGGTTGGGGGGTTTTTTTTGGTTTCTTTCTATTTGTTAGAAGAAGGCTGCCTCTAACTAAAAATATACAATTTTAAAGACTAGTTCTTTCCCTGCTCACAATTTTTTTCAGCTGGTCATTACCTCTACATATCGTGTAAAGCGCATACAGCTTGCTGTCAAGCGGGGATGTGTACACTAAAATGTTCAATTTATTATCATATTATTATAACAATAAGTATGTCATCCCAATTTAATTTTTCATGGAAAGGCCTAAAATTTCCCCTTTCCCCCCTCTCCTACCTTGTTGGCGTTCCTGACAGTGGACAATCTGTGAGCAATGACGATGACCGTCCGCCGCTCCATGGCCCGGTCAATGGCCTCCTGTACCAGGTGCTCACTCTCAGCGTCCAGAGCACTCGTGGCCTGTTGGGAAATATCACGAGATGGACGAGATGATACAAGATTATTTTTAGTAAAAGATTTTTACAGCAATTAGAACACAAATAAATCATATAATAATTATCATAATAATATTACAATAATAACAATAATAATAGTTACTAGAGAATAACGTACAAAGAAAAGGAGGAGCGATAAGGATGGTAGATGTTTGATACAAAAGAAGAAGCAAACCACATCACAGCACCCACCAACCACATTCATAAAACATGACGAGAGCTGATGAGATTTAATGAATATGATAAAACAATATCCCTGCCGCCACAAGAGGAATGCAGAACTCTGTTTGACCTTCATTTACAGGGTGAGTAAAAAAACAACAACTTTGGAGTGACTCATTTCTCTAGCAACAGTGACAATATGAGATGAGGTGAGAACAGATAAGAGAAGAAGAGATTTAAATATTTTTTAAACTAATTTTTAAAATGAAATGAGATTAGAAGAGATGAAACAAAGAAAGAAGAGAAAACATTATTTTTAATTTGATAAATGAAATCAGATGAGATTAAAAAGGGACAAGAGAAGAATACTAAAGATAGAAAATGATTTTACTGTAAGATTTTAACAAAATTTTCATAAGATTGGGTTAAGCTGAGTAGAGACAAATTCGGATATGACAATATAGGATAAGAAACACTTTATTATCCACAAAATGGCACATTTTTACACAGTTGCAGTTTTTAAAGTGTGGATGGTGGGAGGGTGTCACTGGTTAACTCTCTGTTATTCTTTCCACTGTTATTTCTATCCATCATGCTTTTTCCTTGATCTAAATGGCCGTTATCGAGTCAACATACGTGCTTCTCTTAACTCAAAGCAAAGCAAACAAAACTGGACAATATGAATGAAGGTCTCTACGTCATAAGAATGCCTTTCATTTGTTTTAGTAAGAGTTTTGTGGCACTCACAACAAAATTTGGTCATACAAGTGCCGAAGATTAGAGGTGCTACAAGAGAGTAAAAAGCATAAAAAAAGAAGGAGAGATAAGGACAATAGACGTTTGATAGGACAGAAGAAGCAAACCACACCAGAGCACCCATCAATCACCCACTTGCCTTTTTAAAAATAAGTTACATTACAAAGTTAATCAGTAAACTCATCGCATATGCCTCTCCCTCACCTCATCCAACAGGAGCAGCACAGGGTTCATGATGAGCGCGCGTGCTATGGCAATGCGCTGTTTCTGCCCGCCCGACAAGCGCACGCCTCGCTCTCCCACCAGCGTGTTGTACCCTTCCTCAAACGAGGACACAAATTCGTGAGCATTGGCTTGCTTGGCAGCATCTTGTACCTGAGAGAACATAGGATATCGGTCAATCAAAAGAAAAAGCCACACTATTAACTCATTCCAGGATGACCAACAATATGTTGACGATCTGCATTACCGCGGCTGAACCAATCAATAATAGACAGCATTTGTATAGCACATATTTCCATTCAACAGCAAGCTTTATGCGCTTTTCAATCTATATCATTACCCCAGGGGACCTGATAGCATACTAAAATAATCTCAACTTACTGGGAAGCATAAAATGCAAGCTGACATTTTATAGGCACTAGAACACTAACATACCGCCTGGATGTTTTGCTGCAATGGCCAGGTATCCATTCCCACCGGAGCGAAGAAAGGAAAATTCGTGTAAAGTGTCTTTCCCAAGGACATAACATCGGGCCTGAGGCTCCAAACCCTGAACCCGCAACCTCACTAATACTAGTCCGGTAGCCTGGCCTCTAGACTATTGACGCCACAATCAACAACCTAATATATCCTCTGCTGTATCCTGCCAAGGCTGTCTACAATATGAGTCCCCTATTTATGTTGGGAGAAAAAAAGTCCCAAATTAAGAGTACGAGCATGATTGTTTAACCGAAACCGCTGATGGAAAAACTGAACAAAACTTTTTTTTGCCTGCTCTGCTGGTGAATCTGTATTACAGTAGTCTCCACCTAAGATCCCACCGCTCATAGTCCCGGTTTGCTTAGGATCCCGGTGTTTTAAGGAAACAGAATTTTTACAATACAAAAGTCACATCTAAAATCTCACTCTGATTCACTCTGAAAAGTCTACATTCGGCGAAGATCCCGAATTTCAGATCATAATTTACGTAACAAAAACCCTGGCGGGCACAGCCGATCAACCAAGAGTGAAAAGTTTAGATCATTGAACTATAATTATAATTTGAACAGCCCATCACGTAAAAGATCAGCCACTCTTGAGAATGTGATCACATAAGCATTGTACAACTCGATCAAGCCGTTAGTTTTCCCCAAACATCACACTCGCATCTGAGCTCTCCAACTAAACTTACATCACTCGCTGGGTGGGCAGGGCCTACAAGTTCGCACACCATTGCTGCAGTTTTTTATACTCCCAAATTTGCGAGACAGACTGAATTTTAATTTATGAGTTCACAACGTAATGGCGCGTAACGAAAAAGACGGGGGAACTTTGTCAGAGATGGAAAGCTATAAATTTTGAGCAAGTAAAGGGGAGGGGCAACAGGATAAGTGCAGATCCTGAGACTCACGATAGGATAATAAGTGAAAATGGCATGCTTCATGCTGCTGCGACTGGTCATCAAAGTTGACCACTCTTTGTTCGCCATATATCATAAACCCACCCAGAAGTTACGTCAGTTCATTTTACAGTGGAAGGAGACCATTTCACTGGTTGTGGGCCTTAACATAGGTCACCGTAGATTCTTCCCTAGATGCATCAGGTAAGATCCTATTCACCTAAGATCCTGCATTACCCATGCTCCCGAGCACCAGGATCTTAGGCGGACACTACTGTAATACCAAGCATTGATGATAACGAGTGAATGCTTTCTAAAAAAAGTGACATTCTTGTTTATACAATCTCATACTCAAGAGCAAAGTCGACTTCAAAGAGAGGTTTCAGTTCCTCTCAACGTCTACATGACTTATGAGATTTAAAACACCAGGGTTTCTTGCATCTAGCATTATTGATTACCTACCAGAAAAAACTATCCCTATCACACTTGTAAAATAGTACGACATCCTTTACATCTACCTTGATTCCAAACATATTGCCCATTTCTAACAAGCACACAGCAAAATTCATAGATTTTTGTTTTTGTTTTTTGTAAGTGTTTTACGGTGCTCACAACTACATAAAGTCATATGAACGCGCGGGTAAATTCACAGATAACGAAAAGATTTCCACTTCCCACTGATCTCGCTATCAGCGTGCTGAGCTGTAAACAGATATAACTCTGAGCAACAACCACATACTTGTAATACCAAAAACATTTCAATTTCCCATCAATTTCACAATCTATGCGATATACGGTAAATAATATATATAACTCTTTGTAAAAACCACATACAATACAACACTCATTTCAGGAGCTTCCTATGCACCCACCTCCTCGTCTGTGGCCCCTCGGCCATACGCAATGTTTTCCCGGATGGAGTAAGCAAACAGCGTGGGCTCCTGGCCCACCATGGAGACCTTCTGCCGCAGCCAGTTGTGGTCCAACATACGCAGGTCAACACCCCCTGAGGAGGGAGGAAAAAAACCAGGTGAGATGAATACAGGTAAACCCACTTTAAAGATCACCTGTCCAAGACAATTACCTGTACAAATGAGCACTTCCCACTTTCCACCTCAATCTTTTTCTTCTAACATTATGATGAAACAGTCCAAGTGGACCTTCTGTTGAACTCCTTATCTCTGGCAAGCCACTCCCAGGGGATTGTGGTCGGAACCACAGTGCCGGTGAGCCGCAGGCAGTGGCTTGGGCATATTCCTTTAGGACAACTTTGGCATCAAATTACTTTTCAGCAATTGCCAAAAACAGGTCACCACGAGTTCAGACATTAGATAAAGAAGTATCAAAATAGGTTCGCTTGTTTTGATTTAATGACCAGTTTAGTGGTGTATATGTCAATTTTAGATTTCATACCAAAAGAAAGCCCTGGCCACATGCGAAATCAAACCTTTGTTTGCTGCTGGCAACGCCAATGGGTCCCACCATTTCACCACAGATGAAGGATTGAACTCCCGTCTTTAGCGTACAGGGCAAAGAGCCAAACTATTACACTACAGACGCCACTTTGAAACGTGTTTTCTGCTTGTAAAAAAGAGGAATCTCATCAAAATGCCTAAAAAATCTCTACTTTCAATGAGACCCTGTCCGAAGAATGCTTGACTTCACTACACTTTCCCCCTCTCCTTTTTCTAATCACCCACCTCACATACAACACCTTCACTCACCGAGAGTAATCGTTCCTTCGTTGGGGTCGTAGAATCTCTCAATCATGCTGACAATTGTGGATTTACCTCCCCCTGACGGGCCCACCAGAGCCACTGTTTGACCAGGCTCCACTCGGAACGAAATTTTCTGGACGGGGCGGGGTGGGGGCGGGAGGAGGAAATAAGAAAGACGTATATACCAAAATTATGTCCAGTTTACTTTTAACTCCGTTTGGGATTAATGATAATAAAGGTCATAAAAGTGAAAATAAACAGTAGTAACTAAAACAACAATAATAGTAATAATAATAATGATAAAAATGATGAGGAGGAGGAGGAGGAGGAGAAGAAGAAGAATGATATAGAGACAATAAAACGCTAAAAATAAGTAAAAGGAGCATACAACACTAGAGCAGGCAACAGTAAGAACACTACTCATAACAGCCCACAGGAAATACATATGTGCATGCTTAAGAAAGAAAAAAATCTACCGGCTCAGAAGCATGAACCAAAACTTTCAGCAGAGTGGCCAGCAATTGAGATAATGCTGAAGTGGTCAAATGTTTAGATTTGTGCCACAATAGCGCAACAATTTTTATTAAATGTCACCAACCCGACACAAAACACAAGCAAGCTATAAAACAGCCCTCACCTTTAGCACATCATTCTCCGGTCTTGACGGGTACTTGAACATGACATTCTTAAACTCTATTTCTGAGAAGGATAAAAAACAACAACACTAAAATGAATTGGCATTTTGCATATTGTAAATGTCTAAATACACTTCTTGATCTGAGTATAAGCTCAAATAATTATTTGTAAAATCTCTGTGCTGTCACCTTTATTCCACATACACTAGGCATTTCTAAAAAGTATCTTACTGTCAATACATCCTTCTTGTAGAAAGAAAAATTACAGAAAAAACACAAAAGAACCTTAGGACCTCACTTTCACTTACTAAAAGGCATGTAAGCGCGCGCACGCACACACACACGCAGACATGCACACACACACGCACACACACACACACAAATACACACATGCATGCACACACGCATGCACACACATGCACGCGCATGCGCACACACACACACACACGCACACACAAACATACACACACGCCCGCACACGCACACACTCACACACTTACCACCAGAGAGAGACGGCAACACCACAGGGTTCACAGGCTGGAACATCTCCGGTTTTCTATCCAGGAGAGTGAAGATCCGCACAGAAGCCCCAACAGCCTAGGACAACAACAAACACAAAACACATGGAATGATGACCAGTGGTCATTTATCGTACTATACTGTAATCATTTTCACATTTTCTCACATACGTAAAAACAGAGAACAAGGAAGATGGAGATCGTACTATACTGTATCCATTTTTATATTTCCTCACATATGTGAAAGCAGAGGACAGGGAAGACAGAGATCGTACTATATTGTAATTATTTTTACATTTCCTAACAAACGTCAAAGCAGAAGACAAGGAAGATGGAGGTCGTACTATACTGTAATCATTTTCAAATTTTCTCACACACGTAAAAGCAGAGAACAAGGAAAATGGAGATCGTACTATATTGTAATTATTTTTACATTTCCTCACATACGTCAAAGCAGAGAACGGGGAAGATGGAAGCCTGTTGTGGCGACGAGTGGGGCACAAACAAGCAAACACAGCCATGGTCACAGGTGTCATCAGTTGGTGTCCGACAAGTGATCCCTTCTCCCCACCCCGTTATCTATCTTCTATCCCCTTTCTTTTTCATTTCACTTCTGTGAGCATCATAGTCTATCTCATTACAGACGCTGAAAGTTACAGCACACTGCAAAATGACTTAAAAACTGCAAGGCTTATCTCCTCTATATTAAAGATGCACATATGATTTTTAAACATACTTTTACTAGTTCCAGCAAATAAGCATCAGAACAATTTCTTCTCTCTCGCTTGTGCACAACAAACTTTCACACCTTACTGGACCACACCTGTCCCTGTGAGTGCCAACCCAGACAGAGTGGAATTCAACATCGCACCAGACAGATGGACATATTCAATGAAATAACATCCCAGAGCAAAGAGCCTACATTATCGCACTACAGATGCCACACAGAAATGTGAAGAAAAGCCAGTTAATAAAATGATGGTTATACAGAGCTTCAATAAAGAAAAATTCATAAAAATATGTGATGAACTCTTAAAACTCACTTGCATGAAATCTCCATAGAGGGAAGAGAGGAGGGCAAAACCCATGGCAACTTGAAGAGTGTAGAGCAGGAATGCTGGGGAAAGAAGAGATTATTCTGTTCCCATAATAAAGTAAGTACATAAAACAAAAAAAAAAAAGAATTCTGGTC
Source organism: Aplysia californica (assembly GCF_000002075.1). Taxonomy (NCBI): domain Eukaryota; kingdom Metazoa; phylum Mollusca; class Gastropoda; order Aplysiida; family Aplysiidae; genus Aplysia; species Aplysia californica. Next base: position 83,310 of record NW_004798504.1, on the reverse strand, counting down.
ATCGATTGGTGTCCTACCATACACAAAGCCAGTCATGTTCCTTATTTTGTTATATTTGTAGTCCGTTTGGTTTGTTGGTTTGTTTGAGTAAAGAGAAGCACATCGACACAATAATGGTCATTTAGAGCTGGGAAAAAGTAAGACAGAGAGACAGAATCAAAAAGGGAAACTAAAGAAGTAGGACTATCAGTAACACCCTCCAATTACCTGTTCATAGTCCCTGTCTGACACTAAAATCAAAACATAACAAGGGGTCTCTGTACTAACATACAGGTGTTTCTTACAGGAAAGATGGAAATATGGGTGAGATGGTCTTACAGACAAGATAAATGAGAGATGGATGCAAGTATGAGTTAAATATACAGAGAGATGGACATACAGGTGAGATAAACTTAACAAAGTGAGATGTACTTACAAGTGAGATAATCTTACAAGTGAGATGTACTTACAGGTGAGGAGTCCGGCGGTGATCCCAGTGCTGGAGTCCACCGTGTTATCGTGGACCAGTTTCCCGCCATACCACAGCACCGCCGTCACCGCCCCGTAGCCCAGGAAGGAGAAAAGACCGTCCATGGTGCCTGTGACAATGGAATTTGTTTTAAACATCAAATGAAACAATCAATATCATTCAGGGGAAAAGAACAGCTTTGACCCTATATTGGAGGGTCAACTCCCTTATAAAAAATAATGTAGGAGTGTTAAGCCCCCATCAACTCTGTTCAGATCATTTAGAAGGTGGGCTTTGACCCTATTTTCAAGGGTCAATTCCCTTTTATTTATGATGTAGCTGTTTTAAGCCCCCATCGATACCATTTAGATAATTGAGGAGGTGGGCTTTGACCCTGTCTGTCAGGGCCACCTGCGCTGAAAGGGATAAAATGACCCAGAAGAAAACGAAAGTACTTGATAAAAATTCACCCCTGGAGTCAATACAATCTGCGTTCGACACTACATCACAGCAAAAGACACACTCAATAAAACAATCGTTGCCCTGCAGGAAACATTCATCTTTCATGCACAAGATGAAAATTTTACTGAAATATCAAGGGCACCAGTCTTAAAGCTCGCTAGGAGCAACAAGCCCTTAGAAAATTGCACATCAATCCCTTAGTGTAAGACTGTATCATACGTCATTTTGAAAGGTGACGTATGACGGAATCTTACACTGAGCATCCATATGTGATGTCGGTAGTCTTGTGGTTAGGTTGCAAAACTCGTACCCATAAGGTCACAGGTTCAACTGAGGGTTTGAGCCCCAACATTGTGGAACTTTCCACAAATATTCTTCACTCTACCCTGATGATGATGGGCCCACTGCTACAGACAGTCAAAGATAATATCAGTATGGTAGTGTTTGAGTGCAAACAGCAAATTGAATTGACTGCTTCCTGCAAAGCTGAGAACAATTTGTAAATTCCGGAATCTGTCGGGGTAATAATAAATTGTACCCAGACTACTCTCTTTATATAGAGACAAAGGCTATAATACAATCCATTACAATTATCAATGTTGTTATCATAATTATCGCCATCATCATTATTATTATTATTATTATATCACGGCCAAAATTCAAATAATGTACTAAGATTTTGGTAAGAAGACTTATATCTTTACATACTCAAAGGTATGAAACAAGTCACATGTGCCAGCACAGTTTACACAACCTGTAACAGTTTTTAAAGACTTTATTATAAAAACAAGAATAAATGTTTTTTTCTGATTCTGAATAAGTTTTTCACCTTTCCAAAATGCTTTCTCCCAACATTACACAAGTTTGGCTTTCAGTTGACAATATGAAATATGAGTCCCTCTGTAAGATTTCAATACATCAGATGATAGAACAAAGGGCACAGTCAAAATCACTAAAAATTTTAAAAATAAATTGCTGACAAAGAATTGCTTCATGAGCACCAAAACGTACACTCTACAACAGTAAATGTTTCAACCAGGGATTTGAACTAGGAACATCCCTCCCATAGCTCAGCATGATTCAAACTGAACTTACAGTTTTACTAGAACTATAGAGAATAAATTTCAAGGCAGCACTAGAAAGTTTAAAAGGCATTACTACAAGTACAGAGAACGAATTAGAAGGCAAAGAGATGTAAATAATGGATGGACAGAATGGTGGGTTTTTTCCACTTCCAATTTCTCCCAGAGGGCAAAGACGTTTGACAGACAATAAGCCTCAGCCTCATCCCTGACTGTATAGTGACTCATACCTTGTGCCAGAGCCAGTTTCTTCCCAATGTTGTAGCTCTCCATGACGGTCCCGGTGTAGAGATCTATGGCCTTCAGTTCCCCGGCAAACGACCGGACGGTACGCACCGACGACAATGACTCCTCCGCCTGTGTGCCGGCATCTGCCAGACGGTCCTGGAACTTCTGTCGCATCTTGCGCACAAATTTGCCTGAAAAAGAGACAGAAAGATAGTATTGTTTTGTTTCAGTAGAAGTTTACAGCGCTCGCAACTGCATAAGGTCATATGGTCAAGGGGTGGATGTCAACAGAGAAGTCCTTACAGAGAATTAAGCTTACTCTGCTCACCTCTCTAGCTTCAACAGCACAAAGTCTGCTTCGACTATCAAGGCACCCAGGAAATAGCGGGTCACAAGATTGTGACAAACATACAAAAGAAGCAGAGGAAAAATGACGATAGTAAGGATTAGGAAAGAAAAAGCAGGAGCTCCCTGTTGCAGTTTAGGCACAGTTATAAGCATGACATTGATGAATCATCCCATTTACAATTACAATTCTACTGTGCATAAGAACATGGTTAATGTCCCCCCTTTGGAAATGGCCCAAAGATACTTCAGTCAGTTGCACTGCCCCCGGAGGTTAGAAAGATAGTATGAAGAAGGCGAGTATGATCAGAAGTTTGTTTGTACGGTTAAGTTTGGGTCACTGAGCACTGGGGAAAACGAAGACAGACAGACTGAAAAAACAGAGGAAAAATAAAGAAGTAGGACCGGCCAGTGGCACCCTCCAACCACCTACATTATTAGAATTAAAATTTGACAAATGTCCCATCTATACAAAATAGGTGATTTAGGAAGTGAACTGCTCCAACTCTGCAAATAAGGAACAACCCGACGCTGAGAGAGATACAGCAGAAAGAAGGGGACACTCGATAAAATAACTGAATATCAGCAACATGTGTAGTGTAAAAGTTATGGTATTCAACGGTGAATCTCTCCACAATTGTACACAGAAGACACAAGTTTGATTCCCATTTAAGGAAAATAATTCCACTGAGTCTTTCTGCTTCTAAGCTGTATCCCTCTCAACCAAGGACTGCCCTTAAAAACAGTGCTGAAACAGCTAGCCTCCAAAATGATTTACATTCTGACAATGGTTTAGTTTTAATAAAAGTTTCACAGCAGTTGCAGCACAATAAGGTCATAAAAGTGCCAAAAAGATCAGAGGTGTTACAAGAGAGTAACAAACACAAAAAAGATGGAGAAGAGATAAAGACGATAGATGTTTGATAGGAAAGAAGGAGCAAACCCCACAAGAGCACCCGCCAACAATCCATTCTATCAATGGGAGGAGGAAAAACTTTTATAATCAATTGTTTACCCACCATATCGCACAGCGGCCAGTGACACTATGGGCACAACCGCCAGCAAGACTCCGGTCAGTGAAGCGTTCAGGTAAAACATGAGGCCCAGGGACCCCAGGATCTGCAACAGGTACCTGACCAGCATGGAAATGTTCACCTGGAGGTAAGATAAGATAAGATAAGATTAGACCAAATGAGATAAGATTTTGCTTCCTATGACCAATTCACATTGTCAACTTTACTAAAAGTTCAGAGAATGATTTCAAAGGCAGTTCAAAGTTCAAAGGTATTACTACAAGTCCAGAGAACGAATTATATGGTAAAAAGATGTTGCAGAAAGACCCAAAAAAAAGAGATATGATAAGATAGAGGTGAGGAGAGCTTGGACAACATAAAAAGGCATGATAAAAGAAGTGATGAAAGTGCAGTTCGAAAATATCGATATGAGATGTGTAAAACTAAAACAAGATATGATAAGATTAAGATGAGCAGAAGCTGGACAACATGAAAACCCATAACGTAAGATGGGACAAGAAATGATAATGCGCAATAATTGATCAATATATCAAAATGAGATATGAGACAAGATGAGAGATAAACTTTCGAGAGGCAGATCAAGTTCACAACATACTGAGCCACAGCAAGCAAGCAATTGACCATGGATAATGTGCATGGAATATTGATGATGTTGCGAGACTCACCGTGAGGGCATTCTGCAACACCTGCGTGTCAGAGGACAATCTGTTACACAGCTCTCCAGTCCTAATTGGGAGAGGAGAAAATTTTTGTAAAAGGACGATAAATGGGGCATGCTATCGAAACACACACATTTGCTCAATATGAGATATATAGAACAAAAAAACTTTAATGCATACATACTCCAACGAACAAGCACACTCATAACACCTCACACTAATGTATGCAACCGTCTGCCTAAGAGTGTGTTCAAATGCATGTGTATGTGTGTGTGTGCATGTGCGTGTTTGTGCATGCGTGCGCATATGCATGCACATGAGTGTGAATGAGTATGTGTGTGTGTGTGTGTGTGTGTGTGTGTGTGTGTGTGTGTGTGTGTGTATGTGTATGTGAGTGCTTGTGTGAGGGAGAGAGAGAAAGACAGAGTAGGCCTGCATGTTTGTTTATGCACTGCAGAAGTTTGTGCTCGTATACAGGTGTGAGCGTGTTTTTGCATGAGTATAGGCATGGGTTTTAAGTGCATGTGTCTATAAATGTACATTCGAGTCCTTATGCAGGGGTATCTTTACACGAGTAAACATATTTGGAAGTGTGTGCGCATGCATCCTGCGTAAATGATAGCTGCATATACACAAGTATCTCAATACACACCTGTTGACATCAAAGAAAGCGATATCCTGAACAATAACCGAGCCGAAAAGTTTGGAGCGTAACCGTGCCACGAGACGCTGACCGGCCAGCGTGAAGAGCCAGGAGCGAACCAAGCTGGACACACTGCCCACTAAGTAGATGCCCATGAGGATGAGCACCGTCTTGTTCAGTTCATCTGTTGGAAGTTAGAAATACAGTTGAACCTGCTCTCTAACAGCCACCTGTATAAGACAATCGTCTGTACAAACGGCCACTTCCCATTTCCCCCCTTCTGTTTTTTGTACACTATGAAGACAATGTGTAAGACGTCCACCTATCTAATATTGCCATTTTTCTCCTCATCGGATGGTCGTCTTACAGAGTGAAAATGAAAAAATAAAAGTTTGATAAAATTCCATGTTTATCTTGTTTACTTATTTGTTTAAGTAAAGAGAAGCACATAGACATAATAATGGTCACTTTGAGCTGGGAAAAGGTAAGAGAGACAGACAGAAACTATTTAGAAAAAGTAAAGAAGGAGGACCAACCACCTTCTCTTTTTATCTCCTCGTGGGAAAATTTGGGATACAATGGTTTACGTACTCATGCATAAATTCATAAACACATGCATGCAATGATTTTCTGGTGGAGCATAAAACCGCATTTTCACATCAGTACAGATTATCTTATACATACATAACGTTAAAGTTATTACTAAAGAAAATTTAAAGGCAAAGTCACACTGTAATTACTTATCTTATTTAAGAGAAGAAAAAAGCCGCACAAATTTCAGCCCACACAATATAGATACAAGAGCAACATCTGAAAATACTATTTCAAAGTTTGAATTGCTATAACAGTATGAGTTTAAAGCCCCTGTCAACACTGTAAAGTTATCTAAGAGACCAGACCTCTGACTGAACGTCCATCTCCAATAGGACGAAGCCGAGTGAGTTGACAGACTTGGTGGTAGATCGCAGGTTCTGCGTCTTTTAGCAAAACATGCTACACCTACAGTCAAACCTAATCTAAAAGCCACCTGTCCAAGACAACCACCTGTACAAACAATCCCTTCCCACTTCCTCTTTTACGTTTTTTATTCATTATATCATAATGACACTGTGCGAGCGCTGACCTGTCTAAGACAACCACTTTCCTCCTCAACCATGGAGGGTTGTTTTGGACAATTTCAAGTGTACAATGTTATGTGTTCCAGAGCCAGAGGGGACTGCAACAGCAAACTACAGCTGAACCTGCTCTAACAGCCACCTGTATAAGTTCAATAAGACAATCACCTATACAAATGGCCACTTCCCATCCCATCCCCTCCCCCCTTTCTGTTTTTTTTTACACTATAAAGACACTGTGTAAGACGTCCACCTGCCTAATATTGCCACTTTTTTCCTCAATTGATGGGCGTCTTAGACAGTTTCAACTGTACATACAACAAACTGGCTAGTTACAAGACTTATTGTGTGGTGTTCTTAGTCTTTAAATAGATGTGATTCAAGAGAATTCTTTCCCAGCCTGAAGGGTTTCTAAGCTTGTGCCAAGAGCGGAGAGTTCCGAATGTGACAAGTGCAATGTGATGTTTGAAGGGGCCACCTAATGAACTTATCTACCACATAAATAAGAGAAGTGGTACATCGAAAGGAAGACAAAAGAATTAAACTTATCCTATCAAACAGAAAACAAAAGTCGTACATCAAAATGAAGGCAAAATAATTAAATCACAAGAAGATGTGCGTCAGAAAAAAAAATAATCGGAATGGGTCAATTCATCTAAAACACACAAAAAAAATATGTTTTGCAGAGTAGACAATATCATTTCAACAATATAATGGATTGTCACTGAACGATCTTTCAAAATTGTGTAGCTTCAAATCATGCACAACTCACCCATGCTCTTGAGAGCGGCATCCACAACTTTGCCAAAAAACAACGGTCCAACGGTCTGCACTCCCGAGGAAAACAGCAACATCACAGTACCTCCAATGATGAGTGGTGCTTCCTGAGGGACAACCACAGAGAGGGGAAAGGTAAACTCTCTTTTTTTTTTTTTT
>NW_004798504.1:48627-75931 GCF_000002075.1 Aplysia californica | reverse complement strand
ACCCACCACACACACACACACACACACACACACACACACACACACACACACACACACACACATGATTTAGATAATTAAATAGGGTAGAATTGACAACCACTGCTGTTCTTGAAGAAAACAATGCCAAACATGTTTGAAATAAAGACTGTACAGTGTAGCATTGGTGGCCTAGTGGTTAGGCTTCCGGACTCGTAATCGTTAGGTTGTGGGTTCGGGGGATTGAACTGCGGGCCCGACGTTGTGTCCTTGGGAAAGGCACTTTACAAAATTTTTCCTTACTTCATTCAGGTGGGAAAGGGTACCCGGCCATAGACAGCGAAAGATCTTGTCAGTAAGTTAGTGTTTTAGCGCCTATAAATGGCTGCTTACACTGCATGCTTCCCAGGAAGTTGAGGTTGTTTCAGAATGCAATCAGGTCAGCTGGGGTAATAGTATAGATTGCGAAGCGCATACAGCTTGCTGTTGAGCGAGGATTTGCGCTATACAAAGGCTATATATTATTATTATTACAGGGGACAGAGCTTGTGGTTGAGAGGGAATTAGCACTATACAAATGCTATCTATTATTACCTATCATAAAATATATGATTGTAAATGTTTTATATCCTTCTTGACAAAACATAGATCATTATGGAGGCCGGCTGCTTCAGCCCAACAACTCAGGCAGAGTGGGACACAATATCAAAGAAGACAGACAGTAACATGTGAAAGAGAACTGCCTCATCCGTTTTGTTTTGATAAGAGTTATGCGGCACTTGCAACACATTAAGGTCATATAAATGCAGAAGATTAGAGGTGTTACAAGAGAGTAACAAACACAAAAAAGAAGGAGGAGAGCTAAGGGTGATAGATGTTTAACAGGAAAGAAGGAGCAAACCACATCAGAGCACCTGCCAACCACTCACTACCCCATCTGGGAATCGAAGTCAGGTATCCAGCATGTAATAGCAATGAGCTTGACTTTTAAATCAAAGAAGCCAGTACACACTTGAGGTGTAATGTTTTGCGCGTTCGTGTATTTGGTTGAGCACATGTTTAAGAGCCTATTTCAGTTCAGAAAAAGAGGAAAATTAAAAAGTTCTTGTTGTAAAAACAACATCATTGTCTAACCCCACTTTTCCAAACCAACAACAAACACAGTGCAAAACAAAAAAACAAACAAAAAAATGTTCACGAATCAAATTTGTTTTTCGTTTGAGTAAAGAGAAGCACACCAACACAATGACGGTCATTTGGTAAGGGGAAAAAGCAGGACAGACAGACAGACTGAAACAGCAGAGGGAGAGATAAGAAACTGGAACTGCATGAGGCACCCTCCAAACACCCGGGGCAACTTTAAAACAAAAGAAACAAAACAAAACAAAACAAAAACTACCCTTTCAAAAGTCATCTTGTCAAAAGTATTCAAAGACTAGAATGCAAGTTTTTTTAAAGTCAGAACAGTTACAAAGAGAAAAGGGAGAACGCATTACTAAATAAAGAAACCACTGTGAAGAAAATACTGACTATTTTTATTTTAGAGGTGTTACAAGAGAATAAAATGCAAAGAAAAGAAGGAGGAACAACAAGGAGGATAGATGTTCGATAGGAAAGAAGGAAAGAAGAAGCAAACCACACTAGAACACCCGTCAATCACCCATACTTACTGGTTTTGCCAGGCTGACCAAGCGCAACAAGCTGGCGCTGCGGGGTATAACTTTTCCTTCCTTGTCCACCTCCTGCCCTTCCCTGTTGTACAACTTCTTCACTCGTTGTCTGGCCAACATCCTGAGCCCTAACCCGGATCCACAACTCAGCAGCAGAATTATCATATTAGTCGTTATTGTCCAAATAACACACGCGTAGTACGTCGAGTGCATCCCTGGGTAGCTGTCATTACGTAAAATCTCTTTCAGTATCAAACCTCCCTTCACGATAGAAAACGCAGCCACGGCAAACGAGAGTAGAATTGTAGCCATGAACAGTTTTTTCTGCCGCGACTTGAGAATGGTGTTGTAGCCCACATCTATTGACAGGATGAAGGTTTTCTCGGCGTAGTAGGCCAGGGTAAAATAGAGGGGACATGTCAAGAATGAGATGAGGGCTATGTCAAAGACTGACAGCACCAGGTCGTAGTGTTTTATATTCTGGATGAAATACTCCGAGTCCCCACCTGTGAACAGAAATATCCTCATCTTCAAAATCATCAACATCATCATCATCACCACAACTATGATACCAATATCTATGATATTATCATTACCACCAGTATTACAACTATTATCATCATCGTCATCATCATCACCACAATCATCATCATCATCATCATCATCATCATCATCATCATCATTATTTTTGGTACAGTTGCAAAACAGAAAAAGTCTTGCATACTGATACTATGTAACAAGAACATCGTCACACTCTAACCATGCATCCACCAATTTGCAATTGTACTTATATTTTTTAATTACTCATATTATGGACGAACATGTATGGTATGTGTATCAAAAGCGGGTGGTAAGTGGGTGCTCTGGTGTGGCCTGCTCCTTCTTTCCTATCAAACATCTGTCTTCCTGATCTCTCCTCCTTCTTTTTTTATGTATGTTACTTTCTTTTAACACTTCTGATTTCAGGCACTTAAATTACGACCTTAAAGTAATGCAAGTGCCGTAAAACTTTTACTAAAACTAAAAGGTATATCAAATATTGTTTCCCCTTACCTGTGAGCCACAAGACAATCGTCACCACCGAGCAGAGGAAGACGACGACCCTGAAGACAACGCTGAACCGGAGCAGCGGGTACTCGTAACGAAACTTGACCGCACCCTCGTCTGCGTCCGTGGTCCCGTTAGGTGAGCCAGTCAACACCTCGTCGTTGGGTGCCGTTGAATGATCCATGGTGGAGTTGCTCTGAACATGCAAGTGCTGTTCATCTTCCTTACGGCCGCCCCCAGGACCCATCTTGAGCAACTTTACGTCAAGCACTTGCGGGTTCTTTATAACAGAGTCCTCAGAGTGGTTCACTGATCCGTTGTGTTGGTGAAACTCTGAACACAAAAAAAAACAAATAAATATGTACAATATTGGTTGTGTGTTTTTATCCCTCTCCTCCTTCTCTTCTTCCACTTTTCAAATAAAGTAAGACAAACAGGTGTCAAACAACCTTCTACAGGTGGTGCTGCACTTTCATGATGACAGAGTGAGTGTAGATTGTATTTCTATGATCATAATCAAATGTTTTATCTGGAGCAGACATTGGTGGTCAAAGTTCTCCATCCCCCTCTTTCATTCAAGGCCCTCATGAATGAGTTGGGGGGCTCTCGTGGCCTAGAGGTTAAGGAGTTCGCCTATCATTCAAAGGTCCTGGGTTCGAATCTGGATAGCAACAGAAAAATTTTCTTCTCTAAAAATGTATTGTCTCCTTTCACCTCCTTTCCGGCTCTCTAGCAAAGTTCAGTCATCTGTTTTCGTCTCCGCTTTCTGCCCTCACCCCTCACCTCCTTTGCCCCCTCCTCATGGCTCCTGACTCTTTCTGCAGCCTTTCTACTGCTACTCCTTGACTCCTTCTAACTGCTGTCTTTCAGCCACACCCCTGGTCTTCTGGTAGGAAATATCTGCACCTAGCCTTCTCCGACAAGGGCGAAAAATATCTGAGGGCCCGGGTGCAAGTTGCGCATATCAAAGATCCCTCTGTGGTCTAAAATCGATAAGAGTTGGTTTCGGCCGCCACCCGGGCAAAATTCAAAATTTCCTACAAACTGAAAATGTTTGGTGTGTCTCGGCGCTCATATGACCTTATACAGTTGCGAGCGCCGTAAAACACTTACCAGACAAACAACAATTTTTAATGAATGAGTGATTGCTCATTGTGTTGTCAGTTGCACAGGTGTTTAGGATATGTAAGAATCTTGTTCGTTTGTATTCCATACTTAGTTGTCTCAAGATATGGTTTTTTTTAATATGTAAGGAAAAAGCTAATCTTCCACAGTTTACAAGGACCTCAACACTGTGCCTCCATATCTTTTCCCCCTCATCGAAAAAAAAAACCCCAACTGAATCAATCCAATCAATAAAAAATAATCTTGTCTACTACGTCACCGTAATATTCATTTACTTATCTATGTACAAGTAGAAATAAAGTGAGTAACGCCATAGAGTGCTCTGAGGAAAATCAAGATGAGAAACACGAACCCCAGTAAAGGCTGAGGAGAATCACAAACCCCACTAAAAATGGAGGATGATATACAAAGGAAAAACAAGAGCCCCAGTAAAAAGCAAAGGAAATTTATACAGAATGAGAAACATGAACACTGGAAAAAACTTGAGGAAATGCAAGATGAGAAATATTCCAATGTCTGTGGTCTACTATTAGCATCCTCCAACAAGCTGACTTGAAATCTTTCGAAATTAGCAAATACATCAGTTAAAAATTATTTCTGTTCTCTCAGAACAGTTGATGGAAGACCACCTTAAAACTATAGTAAAAAAGCAGTCATTTCCACCACTCACATAAGTAGTCAGCAGAGGGCACTGTCAAACAGATATTTAAAAGCCACTAAAATGATGATGAAATCATCAGTATAATTGTAAAGCACCTAGAACCTGCGTTCTTGTAAGAATATGAGATATGTGTATTTATAAATGAAATCTATAATTATGACTATGACTATGACTATTATTATTATTATTATTATTATTAAATCAACACTAACATTAATATTAATACACATGGATTATTATGATTATTATCATCATTATTATTATTATTACCATACTGTTTTGAAAAAATTGTTGAACAATTGTTCCAAATAAAGAAGACCATTGGAACACAGCATACTCATTTCATGAAGGAAATAAGAGTGTTTATCTAACCTATGGCAATTGATTTTTATTTTCTGACATTGGTACACCCATACATTGTAGGCCTACTTAGAAATATACAAGTAGGAGTAAAACAAAGCAAATGTATTTCTATTTTCAAAAGATTTTCAAATTAATTGCGCAGGCCATGTAGATTTATTAAAAGTTACAGCATCAACAATTTCAAATTTTTCCATTGATTATCATAATTATGTTGAACCTTACACAAGTTCCTCTGTAAAACAGCAAGAAACTTATCAACCACAAAAAAATATGCCAAGTCACATAGCTGAGAAGGTCATGTCTCAACTCTCTTACAAATCTCACCTTTAGTCTCCATCACACTTTATCCTTAACAAACAATTGAGGTGATAGACAAAACAATTTTAGTCTGGTCTAAAACTATGAGGGATGGCTAACTATTTCTATTAACAGCTGCAACAAGCAATTAATTAAAGGCACCAGCAAAAATGACTCAAACTAAAAAGTTGAAATTTGTTACAGGAGGTTATATATACTGTTTTTCAGGGTTCAAATGTTATCTCCAGTGCACAAGCAAAGTAAGGAGCCCTTATCAGAAAACCTTATTTAACCTCTTTCTTTTTTTTTTTTTTTGCAGTGCAATTTTTAAATGGAACTGGGTCGCAAAAACCAAGACCTCTTTTCTCCTGCGAAAGATATGAGAAGAAATTGTTACCAATAGATAAAGAACAGTAAAAAGAGACAAAGTAACACTGCGACGACTAATACATTGCTATGAATTCAAGAGATGAAGAAGATGTGTCCCTACATTTTGCAGTTGTAGTTCCTTTCAAGGAATGCTGATTAAAAATGCACCTCACTGAGAGCCCAATGCACTTCATTTCATAAAGTAAGTTTTTATGGCCGTAGTTATTTAAACATTACTAAATGTCATTAATATTTACACCAACCAATGTGTTACTGAGTTCTACAATGTGCTACTGAGCATTATATTACTGCACTTTCTACAACTCACTAAGCCTACATGTACATGTAATTCAATTTACATTTAGAAGAACCTTTTCCTTTTCATACAATTTTCTATCAGATTCAACATTTTTATCACACAATTGGAGCACTCTTTTTCAAACTGATGTATCATTGTATGTAACATGTGAGAGTAAAGCAAACTGAGTTTTTATTGTGATGGGAGCTATTACTCCGCTGGGCAGTATGGGCTCACATTTTGCTTGTAACAAGCCAAGAGTCAGTAATTTTTTTTTTGCGAGACTGGACAGGCACAGCACATGTCTGTGGGGCAAAAAGCCAAACAAAAGGTTTCTAAAAATTCAAAACTGAAGCGATAGTATTCCTACAAGTCAAATGTGAAAGCATGATGTAGAATCCAATATGACCCACAAAATTCTTTCACTTTCATAAATATCTACCCCAACTCCCCAGCAGCAGTCCCAATAAGATGACTAATATGATGTATTCATTAAAATTTTCAAAATATAATAACTTTTACAACAGTGGTATTATAGAAAAGAATCTTGTCATTCAAAGAAACTAACTTCTACTTGGCTGAAAAATTATCATTTAGTCCTCCCCCCCCCCCCCCCCCCCAAAAAAAAAGTTTTTTAAATTAATAAATAAAAAATCATGGCACAGATGCAGGAAACTAATGACAGGTGTACAAAGAGTCCAATAGAACCTGATATTGTCACAATATGTTTGTTGTTTTTTTCTCACAAAACCTTGACCTCATAAAGACATTTCCTCATCTAACCTTGACATTTTTACTAAATAATGCTGTAGCAACAAAAACAGACAATTACCTTTTCATGAACTTGAAGGGTACACATGAATAATTAGATACTCAATGAATTGAAATAAACAGTTTCAGAAAATTCCTTTCTTATCAAATGCATATTATTCAATGTACCCTGCACAAGTAGCCAAAGTTTCCCTAGAATTAGGGCCTACATGATGAAATGGCAGGCTGCAACAGGTAAACAATCAGTGTATTTGAATGTTTCAATCAAACAAAAAACCACAATCCCTTTTCACGTCACCTCAATCCAACAATGTCATTTTCAGCGAGAAGTGTTGAGCGACAATTTACTTGCAATAGCAGTGTCTTTTGTTCATCATTCTATCGTTTTTTAGTAGCCTGCCGAGGGTAGAGCTCTTTCCGGCCATTAGACTCCCAGGTGAGAGCAATTATATTGAAATAATTGATGGTGTTCCAAAAAAAAGGAGAAGAATATATATATATATATATCTAAACAAAACCTTGAAAATCTTGAAAATATTCTTTAAAGAAAAGACAAAGCATTCTTTGAAAGATAAAATTCAACCTAACATCAAAACTTGCCTTAACAAACAATAGCCCAACTTCCTACAGTTGTTGTACAAAACTTAAAATGAAGACAATGATTAATTAGTCATTCAGTTTACTGTGGCATAACTCAAAAACAGGCATCATTATCACATTTACAGTACGCCCTATATTTGAAAAGAACAGAAACTTGTCACCAATAAGCGATGAAGTACATTATGTAGTCCTGATGCAAGAAGTATGGAAGATTACATCTGCTTTTACCTACTCACATTTTTTTCTGTTCCTGGAAATTAAAACCAGTACTATCATTGAATGTCAGCATGATTAGTACTATATATATACCATATCAGTTTCAAAGCCGATCTATAAGATAAAAAAGTCAGTCCCGAATTGTAATCTCTATAAAAAAGTTGTATAGATAATAATGTTCACTGTTTTTACTAATCTTAATGCAAACTTTATAGGACAAATTGTTGTGACCGGCGCAAGAATCAAACTCATTGCAAGTTACTTGTGTTTACTTTTTCTATGCCAAAATGTAAGGCCAAATACCTCATCAGACTTGGCAATTCTGTAAAATGTGTGTGGCTGAGCACAAAATATAATCTCAAATCACCCTTTAAGGTGTTGTGACGGAGAGATCAGGAGGGTAATTAAGTAGTGTTAACAGTAATTCAACGAAAATTTAAAAGCTTTAAAAACAAAATGTCTACACAAAATTTTGTTTAAAAAATGGAATGAATTTCTCAGAAATAATGAAGTGTTGGAAAAAGCTGGGATTGAAGATATATACTACAACCATAAAGAGGAGAAGAGAGAGACATTTGGGACATGTTTTGAGAAGGGCATAGATTATTTATGCCCCACTCTTTTTTTTCTTTTTTTATTTAGTAAGTGTTTTACGGACCTCGCACTGCATTAGGTCGTGTGATCGCACAGGACACATTAAACATTTTCAGTTGGTAGGAAATTTTGAATTTTGCCCGGATGGCGGCTGAAGCCTACTTTTATCAATTTTAGACCACCAAGGGATCTATAACATGCACTACTTGCACACAGGACCTCCAAGATCTTTCGCCCTTGTCCGAGAAGGCTATCTATATCTTTCCTACCAGAAGATCAGGGGGGGTGGCTGAAAGACAGCAGTAAGCATTAGGAGCCAAGGAGAAGCAGTAAAAAGGCTGCAGAAAGAGTCAGGCACCCGGAGAAGGGGGAGAAGGAGGTCTCTCTCTCTCTTTCTTCTGGCGCTGAGGCGTCATAAACAGTCAGCGATGCCGACAGCACGCAGGAACTCAACACTTGCCTTGGGGGTCCTTAAAAAGTGCTGAAAGTGGGTAACTGAATTGTCGCAGCAGACAGGTTCTGGAGGTGAGGGGGTGGGGGCAGAAAGTGGAGACGAAAGCAGACGACAGAACATTGCAACAGAGCAGGAAAGTGAAAGGAGACAATTTAAGAGAAGAAAACTTTTCAGTCCCTACCAAGATTCAAACCTAGGACCCTTGATTGAGATGCGAACACCTAAAACCTCGAGGCCAGGAGAGCCCCCATGCCCTATTCAGTCATGGTACTGAGGACCAAAACGAAAAGGTAGAAGAGGTAGACCAACTGAAAGCTATAGGAGGAGTAAAATCAGAAATAAAGCAATCACCCATGGTTGTTACTTATGAAGTGATCTTCATCACATATTGGTCAGACCATATATAAGAAAATGAATGTGTTTACTTATTGACTGTCTCAAAGAGAAGCTGTAGTGTAAGTATTATAATTTTTAGTTTGTTGCTATTACAGTAGAAAAGGCCATTCATCTAAAAAAAAAAATTTGCAAAAAATGTGGTAAAACAGGATGGAAGGGGCATCCCCCCTCCCTCCCCACCCCCACCCCCTCGCCTCTGAGTGGTCCAAAACGAGGAACTTAATACGCAGTTAGGCTTAGTGTAAAGAGTTCAAAATATTCAAATAAAAACAAGAATCAAATATTCCAAAAACAGTTCATTTGCGAGGAATATAAAGTCGATATTCGTGTAAAACGGAAGAAAATAAAACAAGAAAAGGGATATATTATAGACCTACTGGCTGCTATATATAGAGTCTATATATACAGTACCTGAGCATGAAACGGTGGTGAAAATAAATTTTAAAATAATGCCACAGTTTTAAAATTTAAGCCAAAGCAATCAGTGAATGAAGCCCTTTCTGTTAGGCCTACTGTTAGCATTTGTTTTTTAAATAAATGATATAGATCTAGATCTAGATGAGGCTATAAAATTCGGCATTTTCATTGATATTGAACCGCCTAGACCTAGTCATGATGACATATGATATTTAGTATAGATCTAGATTCTAGATCTACATTGATATAGAATCTAGTCCACTGACCTGTGCCTGTGTCAAGATCTAGGCCTCAAAAGTGTGACAGAAGATGATAGGCCTAGAGCCCTTTATAGGACTGAGCTTGGTTTGGTTGATGAGTCAGACACAAAAATGAATGTTCTGGATTCAAGTCCTAGATATAAGTCCTGAACCCAGAGTCTAGGCCTATCATGGCCTGTGACTCCAGTGGCGATGAGAGGCAGCGGCCAGTAGAATCACTTTCTAATTTTAACACAGTGCAATAGTCAATGGGATGACTCAATCATCAATGCATAAAGAATTCAATGGGCAATGCTCCTTTCGCCGCTGTTACTGAGGTACGTTAATAACAAAAAGGATAAATGCCCTACCATCCTTGCTGTTGTTGTCAATGACTCTTACTCAACAACTCAACACCACCCACTTTTTGAACTCTTTTAACCTTTCTCTTTCCATCATCCGCCGGGTCAGACAAAAACCAGTGATCCTTTATATACTATGTTTTTACCTTGATGTACCGGAACAGAAACGCATCGCGGTTGAAAGACTTGGAACGAAGCCTCAAGTCAATTTTTGAGACCGTTTGCCTGATTATATTTTTATTATTCGTTTTTCAGAAAGACCAAATTGATTTCAGTGGTAATAGTTCTAATGGTATGAACTTCTTATTCCAAATGCTTTTTTACATGTGTGCGAGATAAAGTAAAATACTGAGGGAAAAAAATGTGATTTCGTAAATTCGTCGCATCTCTTGCAATTTCTAACCTATACATCATATCATGATAAATTTGATATTGATAAATTTATCGCCCACACAGTATTTGTCGCATTAGATCTATATCATAATTTCATTTTGTTCGTGAGAGATAGATTTTACAACTACATGTGCTGGCGCGCGCGCACACACACACACACACACACACACACACACACACACACACACACACACACACACACACACACACACACACACACACACATACATACATACATACATACATACATACACACACAAATAAACACACAAACACACACACACACACACAGACATACATACATACACACACAAATAAACACACACACACACACACACACACACACACACACACACGCAGGGCCGCGTTAACTAAGTGCGGGGCCCTAGGCTGTCCAAGAGCCGCGGGGACCCTCGATGACGTTGATGCTACTTCTGTAAAACGTGATTAGATGTAGGCCTACCGGTATACACCAATAATATGGATTAAGTCGACGACAAGCACATTTATAGATCTACTTCTGTTACAAAGCATGAGGCAGTCGAAACCTAGCGGCAGCAGCCACAACAACAGCAACAGCGGTAGCATCAACATCCTTCTCATCAACATCAACAACAACAACAACTGTAAAAACAACAGCAATACAAATAACAAACAACAACAACAATTCAACAAGAGGACAATTTTTTTTTGTTGAAAAAATTTTGCAAGCGCGGGCCCCTTGAGGCGCGGGGCCCTAGGCCACAGCCTAAACAGCCTTACGGGTAACGCGGCCCTTTTTTTTTGTTGAAAAAATTTAAAAAATTTCACACACACACACACACACACACACACACACACACACACACAGCCTAAACAGCCTTACGGGTAACGCGGCCCTGCACACACACACACACACACACACACACACACACACACACACACACACACACACACACACACAAACGCGCGCGCGCACGTTATAAATGTATAAAAGAAAAGTTTGACTAACGTTGTAAGTGATTGACGTGGCCGTGACGCGACTCAATGCTGTACCATGTTGTGATATTACAGTAGGAGTAGGCTGATTGTTCCTTTTTTTTTAATGAACGATAAACGTCCACTCGATAGAAAAGAGTGGCAGATTTCTCCGTCCATCGGGTTCCTCGGGCAGTATCCGCCTCGCTAAACCAGTGGGCACAAGGCCGGAGGAAAAGCTGAGAACAGATACTACACTTTGATTTTCAAGGCGTAGGCTAAGCCTTCACCCAAAACAAAAGGTGAACGCAGTTTAATATATATATGAAATATCTTTGGATTTTCTAATCATTGCTTTTTCTCGCTGAAGAGTGAATAATAAGAGTAAGTGCCAGCTTGTATTATAATTTTTCAACTCAAATTAATTTTTGGCAAGTAAAAAGTCTTGTGTAAAACCCTCAAACCCATTTTTTAGTACCGGTAGGGAACAAGCAGAAGTTCTAATAGAGGAATGATATGTTGTAAGAAATTTAGCAGAACCAGATTTTTCGTAGACATTTTGTCTAGATATATTAGATCTAAAATCTAGATCTAGATCTAGATCTAGATCTAGATCTAGACTAGATCTAGATCTACACAATTCTACACTTGTGTAGAATTCTGTGGGTATACCTTGTTTTATACGTTTGATCAGGTTTGATTGACAGACACTTATATTATCTGGCTGTCCAACCATTGCGAGTGTAAACAAAACAAACATTTTCAACTTTCACTTTCAACATTTGTGTCGAGAATTTGATTCATCATTGTTGAGTGCTGTTGTAGCAAGGGGGAAATTTATTTTGTTCTTCTGTGAGTTGGGCAAGGGTGTCAGGGTTGTATAGAATCTAGATTTAGATCTAGATTCTAGAATCTAGATCTAGATCTAAACTGTGTTCTCTTTAGCGTGTCCTTTTGATCTAGAATCTAGATTCTACATCTAGAATCTAGATCTAGATCTAGATCTAGATTAGATGTTCGCCTCTCATTCAAATTTCCTGGGTTCGAATTAGACTTTAGATCTAGATCTAGATATCTAGATCTAGATCTAGATCTAGAACTGGATATCTATATATATCTAATATCTAGATCTAGATTTAGATATAGATCTAGATCTAATTTTTCTCTATCCGTGGTAAAATTAAAGTAATAAAATATCGGAAGGACTTCCGTAACGAGCGACCACCCCATCAAACACAATAAAGAAGAGGCCTAATCCTAACCCTAACGCCTAACCCTAACCCTAACCCAAACCTTAACCCTAACCCAAACCCTAACCCAAACCCTAACCCTATCCCTATCCCTAGATCTACCCCTACCCCTAGCCCTCAATTCTGCTCTGTCTCATAGTGGTCGCTCGTTACGGAAGTCCTCCCAAAATATCTAATTCACTGAGCCTGATGAGGTAATTTCAACATTACGTTTAAGTTGATGATTACGGGACAGAGTGATAAGAGGAGCCAGTAGGAGTTATAAATATAACATGCCTCTAAGGCACTCGTGATGCCATTAATAACTGAATAGACCATCGCTTTAGACTTTAGAAGAGCAGCCGGAGATTTTGCGTACTTTAAATACTGAGCTCCCTTTGCGCAATTCGAAATTCGAAGCACAAGGGGATATATATGACATGCGATTAAACGTAGAAAGGCGCAAACTATTTTTAGGTACGGCGCCCATCTTGTTTGATGTCACACCAGGATTCCCCTCCGATCACGTGACTACATCTAAGTATAGCCTACCGCATGGCACAAAAGATGGAAGTATCTCTATTTTATAACGCTTAATTTACACTACGTTCTCGGAAGTTCTGATGGCCGAATAGACTTGCGTGTCTGCGTTTGAAGTCATGCAATGATTTTGGGAGCGGTTCGATTCCGGTCCCTGACTATTTTTTGTTTTTCTCTTTTCCTCCTCCTGACTGACCGACAGTCTCATAAATTATAATTTGTAGAGCTGCTTTGAAGTTTGTTTGTTTTTTAATGTATATTAGTGATGAAGAATGCAGGAGGGGGGGGTTGATCTAGATCTTGTCCTCCAGCGTCTTTACGGCAATTTTCGTGCACTTCCATCTTTAGTACCATGCGGTTGGCTATACTTAGATGTAGTCATGTGATCTGAGGGGAATCCTGGTCTGACGTCAGACAAGATGGGTGCCGTACCTAAAAATAGTTTGCGTCTTTTTATGTTTAATGGCATGTATATGGGTACCCACCACTGCTTCAAAGAGTAAATTTTTACTTTCACTCCCATACACAGATGCACTGCTTCGGGGGTCAAACTGCAGTACTGTTAGCTGCAGATCACACATAAAGCCACTAAAACTGTTGCAAATCAATTATTTTCAAGAAAATTTCAAATTTAACTCTGTAAAATATCAAATTATGGGTTAAAACAGGGAGGCATGCCTGTCCCTGGAACCCCCCAATTGGTCCAAAGCACGTCCATCTCGATTAAGAACTATCAAATATTTCAAAAACTATTAATTTGTGACGGAATGAAGTTGATATTCGTGTTCAGCACATCAATATTTAGTAGAAAATGGACAACTGGTAGCTAAGTGTGAGACGGGAGGGAAAGTAAAACAATACCCTTCGAAGCGCAGCGGCGAAATGGTACCCACCACCGCTTCGAAGCTCACCGAATGTGGGTTTTTTTTTTGTATGCTGGCATACTTAACTCCTCTTGTCTGATGCGATATATTCACAGTGGTGGTGGGTGGACTAAAATTTGGGTGGGGCTTAGGTTGCTTCCAGTTCTTTACCACCAAATAGCAAGTAATAAGAACCAAACAGTGATGATTTTTCTATATACTCACAGTGAGCCACAACAGTTTGAGAACCATTCAAACGAGAAGAGTTGCCTTTGTTTTCCATCTCTTTGTTCTTAGTTAAATTCTTGTTGATGGTGGGGACGAAGCCGATTCATCTCCAAATTTCCTCTTATCAGTTTTCGTGTGATGAAAAAGTTGCCTTAAAAGTAGTTTGACCTGATTTATAACTGTTAAATCTCAGCGGCACAAACACAAACATGCACACACAGCACTTCAAAATTAATACTTCTACTATGAGCTGAATTAGGCAGTGTAGTCGAGAAAGTTGAACGCATCCAGAAAAGAACCAATGAGCGCTTAGGTAGGCTATCTGTCAGTGGGGGGAAAGTGTGTCGTAAACTTTCACCCCATTGTCAGGGCTAGGAGAGCGTGAGCCCTCGGTACAGTGTTATTTTTTCCCAGTCTTTTACCTTTTTACCCGAAGAGTTTCATTAAGGACGGGCTGTGGGAAAAGGGCTCATCTTCTATGAGCCCTAAAGACATTTGATTGGCTGCTGGGTTACTATAGTTGTAAGCGGTGATAACAGTGATTGGATAAGCGAGCAAGCCGCTAAGTTGATCACTCTGTGTTCATTGCGTGAGGCATAACGGTTTCAACTGCTTATTTCATTATGGAGAAACTTTCATTTACTTTGGGACTGAATTGGGGCTGGTGGGTGGAGAAGGGGAAGGGGCTCAAGCCCGTGAGCCCTGCACTACCCACCGCCAATGTATATTCGAAGTGTAGTGTAAGGCTATATGGGTACCCACCACCGCTTCGAAGCGCAGCGAATGTTGTTTTTTTTTGTATATTGGCACACTTAGTTCCCCTTGGACAATATGATTGGAAGCAAAAGGCTTATATGAGAAACCACAATCGCTTCGATGCGCAGCGAATGTTGGGGTTTTTGTTATGTATTGTAGGCTGACAGACGCACTTAGCTCCCCTTGTACAGTTCGACTCGACATTCGAAGCACAAGGTTATAAATGTTGTGCTGTGATGTCATCGCATCGCGGGGCGGTGTGTCGTGCGTGATTAGAGCCAGTCGTGTTTTTACCACAAAGAAAAAAAAAGAATCAGCCAGCCACCATAGCCTATGAGGAGATCATCCAAAAGGTTTATACAGTTTGAGGGTAGGCCTAGGTGCTGTGGGGGGATGGCAGGCGGGGACTAATGAAATGAGAGAGTGAAGAGTACAGTGGAGTCCTCTTATAACGAGTCCTGAAGCAACGAGAAGTCTGTTATAAATACACTTCTAAAACCCTGTTTTTTCCCATCTTTATCTTTGTAAATAAAATACTGCTATTGCGCAATCATGCAGTCACGCGAGTCGGTTATAACGGAATAGTGCTGCTGCTGTGCACAGCACACAGACCAATTTCACATATAAAACCTCGCCAGTTGAAAAAGTTATTGGTGATCCAGCCAAACAAAGAATGGAAGAGCCCACGCGAACCAACAATGAAGGCCGGGGCGAATGAGTGGGGAGGGTGTGGCATGCGCAGACAAGCAGAACGCATCGCGTGATAGGCCAGCCCAGTCTAGATTATCTAGGCATACCGTGCCTCTCACTTCTGTGGTGAGGGATGTAGAGGTCACAATGCTGTGATAGATGAAGTGAATGTGTGACGTGAGCAAGCAGACGCAACGCACCACAAGGTGTGGTGGGGTGGGGGACAACACAGCGGGCGAGTTAGCCTAGAGCCAGAGCCCCTTCTTTCTGATCGCCAACGCCGAGCTGTCAATATTGCTAGGGCAAGAGAAAGAAACCTGATTTGATTTTTGATCAAGTAAGACCGTGAGATCATGTTGAACAAAATCACTAGGGGAAATACAAAAAGGAATAAAGAGAACACCAAACTCATACATTAGGCCTACTTTACTATTTCCCTTGAATTTATTACTGGATCCCTTACAACGAGAATCCTGCTATAACGGACATTTTGCACCGGTCCCCTCCCTCTCGTTAACAGGATTCCACTGTATTATAAGGGGTGCTGGCAAGGATAAAAATACACTTTACACACTTCGCTGTTACACTCACATTGCCCTTTGTCTCAATCTCTATTCCATTGTCTGTGCTCTCTTACTTCATGGCTGCATTGTTGATTGTTGGAGTATATTCTGTTCCCTTGCTTTTGTCCTTTTTAGACCGGTTCTTTGATCGCTGCACTGTTGTGTAATTTTTTAGATTGCAGTGTCCTTCAGACTGCAAATTTACATTCCATTTCTGTTTTATTTGTTCAGAATTATAGGCATAATTTGTAGTGTTATTATTAGGCCTATTATGCTGCCAACAGAATTCTCTTGAACCTTTTAACCCTTTATTGCTTGAAGTCTTTGCTTATTTTATATGCAAATCTGTGCAGTTAAATTTAGTGTGATTTGATCAAATTGTGCCATATCAAGCAAACGCACGGGAAGTATTGTTTGGCAGTTATTTTAGGAATAACGAAATATTAAGCTACCAATTAAATTTTTTTAACGCCAAAAGGCAATACATGTACAACCGAGCTAACGGCAGTGTTGTGCGACGCAGCGACATTGTGCGTGTGTGTTAGATCTATCGCTCGCCGCTCGCTCGGTAAAAAGTATTCCTCTTGTCCAAGTCCCTCCTCCTCCCCCCCCTCCCCCTTTTTTTTTCAAAGCAGACACTAGACATGAGTGGTCACCTGTTTTTGTCATTCCCCTTTGCAACAGTCACCTTTTTGTTATTTTTTTAAAAAACCCAAAGAAACCAATGTTTCATCACTGCACTCGATGCGCAAGCTGTGGATGCTATACATAAAGAGGCAGACACACACTGGGCTGAGAATCACTGGATGAATACAATGTAGTGCTGTGGCTGTGAATAGTGAATATATTCAACAAAGAATGCTGATGATAAACTCATCATATTAGGCCTCGCCTTAGGCCTACATGTACATGTATTTTTAAATAACTATTCGCACACGGTATTTGAATAGCACGAATAGTGACATTGCTCTCGGAAGCTTTGATGATTTTTTGAAAACTCAAAATCGCACAGTACTAGTTCGAATGGCCGAAAATTTTACTTCTCTAAAATTGTCTCCTTTCACCCCCTTTTCTGCTCACTAGCAATGTTCTGTCGTCTGCTTTCGTCTCCACTTTCTGCCTCATCTCCTTTGCCCCCTCCTCTGGGCTCCCGAATATTTCTGCAGCCTTTCTACTGCTACTTCTTGGCTCCTTCTACCGCTGTCTTTGAGCCACACCCCTGATCTTCTGGTAGGTAAGATCTATACCTAGCCTTCTCGGACAAGTGGAAAAGCCTCGGAGGTCCCGTGTGCAAGACACGCACATTAAAGATCCCTTGGTGGTTTAAAATCGATAAAATTAGCTGCGGCTGCCACCCGAGCAAAATTCAAACAACTGGAATGTGTAATGTGCCCCGCATGCTCATATGACCTTATGCAGTTACGATCGCCGTAAAACACTTACAATACAAACAACGAAAGGGAAAGGACGTCTGATAAAACAGTTCCGTATGACTACACTGAGTAGACTAAATTAACGAAGTGGCATCGGTGGCCATGGCCTAGTTAGTGGAGGCTCTAGCTCGGACTGGAAACCAATTAGTGTAATATAATGTTGTTCAAATAAAACATATATATCTCAAAAATGAATAATCTGCAACGGATATAAAGTCAAAATTTGTGTTTAACCAGATATAAATAAAAGAACAAGAAAAGCGCTATACAACAAGATAGGCTACCTGATAGTAAAATAATTTCATTTTTTCTTAAACATGATGAGCTCATTTCAAACAGAGCAATCAGTATGTTTCATGGGAGACTTTTTATATGTCCATTATTCAATTAGGGCGCAACTATCATAGGGCAGGGGATTAACTCAATGAGCTACATGCACACGTAATGTGCCATGTGCAGGCCTGCCACATTGTCAAAACCCCTGTTCGTGGTTACTTGTGGCAAGGGAAACTACCCATGAATAAATACAGTGGGTTAGCCCACAAAAGCTTACTTCCCTTGCATTTCTGATTTAACAGGGATCCGATATAACAGGACTTTTTCTCAGGTCCAACCATCCCTGTTATATCAGGTTTCCATTGTACTTCTTTTATTTGAGTGTTTATTTTTTTTAATGATCACCACTTACCACTTTTATGATAAAAACACAATAAATAGACTTTGTGTGTTCAGTTTCTTATTCACACTTGTCTGTTCTGAGGTGGAAGGCTTTAAAAGAATATTGGTCTGATAAGAAGGATCTGCTTTACTCCTGGTTTGGGGAATAACCCTCTCCAAGCATTTAGTTTAGTTTTATATATATATATATATATATATATATATTTATCATATCTGTCAGCCAGCTGTTCAGTTATATAAACCAAACCCCAAATTTAACCTGAAAAATTGTTGCACTTTCTTAATCTGTAAACATAATATAAGTAGCAGCATGTGCTTGAGAAATATTGTTTTTGAAATCTAAATTTTTAATGTTGAAAAAAAAAAATGCTACTTCTAAGACATGGAACCTGTGTACATGCATGATATTGACCTGTATATAAACGGAAGATGTAAATCTTAATATCGTTCAAATATCTATAAAAAGGTTCATTAAAATGCACGTCACTGAATGTTATAGTTATAAAACTTTATTTTAACCAATTTATTTATAATTTATACCAAACTTGTTCATGTCTTTGTTGACAGATCAAAATGTCGGAAAAGGTCAACTTGCAAAAGTGGGATGAGTCCAGCGATGGTCGGCTGACGAATGCAAACATGAAGAAGAAACTGGAGTCCATGGGCTACCGAACTTGCCGGTACATGTTTTCACCAGGCACGGACTTCCCAGACCACACCCACAACATTACCAAAATGGACGCCATCACCTCCGGGAGATTCCAGATGGGCATGTACGGACAGACTCTTGTGATGGAGCCGGGTGACATTCTTGAGGTGCCGAAGAATACGGTGCATAATGCTAAAGTTGTTGGTTCGGAAGATGTGACCTTCTTTGATTCTACGAAGTAAGAAGAGGCGATTCATGGACAGTGGGGGTGGGTGGACCAAAATTTGGGTGGGGCTTAGGTTTCTTCCAGTTTTTTACCACCAAATAGCAAGCAATAAGAATTAAACAGTAATGATTTTTCTATACTCACGGTGAGCCACGGCAGTTTGAGAACCATTCAAACAAGAAGAGTTGCCTTTGTGGGGACGAAACCGATTCACCTCCAAATTTCCTCTAATTAGTTTTCGTGTGATGAAAAAGTTATAACTGTTAAATTTCAGCAGCACAAACACAAACATGCACACACAGCACTTCAAACATAATACTTCTATGAGCCGGATTAGGCCGTGTAGTCGAGAAATTTGAACGCACTCAACAAAGAACCAATGAGCGCATAGGTATCTGTGTCAGTAGGGGAAAGTGTGTCGTAAACTTTCACCCCATTGTCAGGGCTAGGAGATCGTGAGCCCTCGGTACAGTGTTATTTTTTCCCAGTTTTCTACCTTTTTACAAGAAGATTTCATTAAGGACGGACTGTGGGAAAGGGGCTCGTCTTTGCTGAGCCCTAAAGACATTTGATTGGCTGCTGGGTTACTATAGTTGTAAGCGGGGACAACAGTGATTGGATAAGCGAGCAAGCCGCCAGGTTGATCACTCTGTGTTCATTGCGTGCGGTCATAACGGTTTCAACTGCTTATTTCGTTATGGAGAAACTTTCATTTCTTTGGGATAGAGTTGGGGGTGGTGGTTGGGGAGGGGGTAGGGGCTCAAGCCCGTGAGCCCTTCACTACCCACCGCCACTGTTCATGGATTCTTTTTCTATGATAATAGCCATAATACAATATAACACGGACAGTGATAGGTCGAACATGGAAAACTTGAAATCATGCATCCGTCAAACTGTGCCTGTGGTCCCTTTTTTTTTTTTACTCTTTGTAAGATATCCCTCGAACTACCGAGGCCGGTCCCGACGAATTCAAGCTATCTGTGTTATACTGTAATTAGTTTTTGTAGGGTGAATATTTCTCCTTAATAGTTGCTGATTCTGTACAATAAAACAATCACCTTCTCTTAGAATTTGAGAAGTTACAGTAACAAATTATAATGATGATGATGGAATGATTTTATATGAGCTTAACAATAATATTTCTCACTTATGGGCCTGGTTAAGTAAGACATATATTTTGCTTACCCACACAGAAGTCCTGGCCTCTACCGTCTATCATTTCCCATTGTATTCAGAGCTCTTAGAACCGCGATGGACCCGACAGTGAATTATCTGAATGAATACATTGTGCTTTTTTCATTATGGACTGCTTTTATACATGTATCAGGATACAAATATAAGTATACATATATCTTGTGTGAGTGCCTGAACTGGGCATTTGATCTACGGAGCTCTGATTTATTTATGCAACTATTCCGTCTTTTTCGTGGAAATTGTGTGTTCTTATTGATTTCTGGAAATGAGTTTTGGTGAACATGTACTAGGCCCGCTGTGAGTCATTGTCATGTATGGAAGTTTGCTATTAATAGATTTACATAGATGTGGTTCTAGTGTGATCAGGTACTGGGGCCACTTTATGTAAATCAGCACTGCCACGCAGGATTGTTGTGTCTTCTGTAAGCTGCTGACTTGAAATACTTTTGTGTGCATATATTTTGCAATGTTGATAATCAGAGATAAATTGTGATATACGGAGAGTAAACTGCATTCTCGCGTTTCTTTGTACGGTGTCTCATATTTGTGTGTTTTCACCAGTTTGCTTCTTTCATCTTGACATTACTTAATTCATTTGACTTTCTGCAGAACTGGGGCGGCGCATGTATTTTGATAGTTGAGAGTTTTAACTGTTGCACTTAGAATCTAGAACAAATTAGTTCAATTGTAGAATTGGTGAAATTATTTGTTAAGTTCGTGTGTCTACATCTGCTGGGATACTATCTTTGGCTGTAAATCGTTCTACTCAGTATTTACTAACCAAATTTCAGATAGACTAGTTTACCATCTTTGTGATGGATAAAACTGTGGCAATTAAGAATCTCAAGCAAACAGAAAGCGAAAATGGTCACTGATTACTGATTGATTGTAAATGTTTAACTCCCCCATCAACACAATTTAGATCATTTAGGGGAGTCAGAAATGGCCACTCTGGGGTTGCCAGCATTACAATGGATCCAAGTTTAGTTTTAATTTTTAGAAAAAGTTTTACGGCACTTGCAACACAAATAGGTCATAGACCTTAGTGCTGAAGATTAAGAAGTGTTACTAGTGAGTACAAAGAAAAGAAAAAGAAGAGATAAGGATGACCGAGATGTTCAACTGGGAAAAAAGGAGCAAACCACTCCAGAGCACCCGTTAACTTTCCCCAAATGAGGTCTAGATCTACCGGGGGGGTTTTCAAATGGTATGCCTGAGACAAGTTTGGACTTAAAAACAGAACTTAAGCAGAGTTTCAGGTGTACGCTCTACTCGACTCATTGTTTGTTTTTGTTGTTTTTTTAAAGTAGAGGGTTTTACGGCGCTCACAACTCTCTACAGGACTCATTGTTGGTGATGCTGGAGGAAGGCCCTCCATCAGCCTTCACTGGCCTCAAATTGACTCGGCTCTTCTCATCCTCTCTCTCTTGTCTGCCTGTCTCCATTTTTCTCTTCTTTTTTCACTCCTAGATTCAATGTGCACCTTAAATCTCTACTTTAAAAAATGTTTTCACAAGGACCAAGCTCAATTTAGTTTCATTAAGAATTTGATGGCACTTGGAACACAATTAGATTACTTTACATATGTGCCAATGATTAGATGCCTTACAAGAGAGTAACATACACAAAAAAGAAGGAGAGATAAGGACGACAGATGTTTGACCAAAAAAAGAGGATCAAACCACACCAGTGCACCCACCAACTACCCACATCAAGCTCAGTTCTGGTTCAAGTTAAAAGAAGCATAAGTGGGGAAAAAGAAAGAATGAACAAAGGGAGAGCACTGTAACATAAAAAAGCACAACCCACTGTACGTGGTGCTCTCAATCACAACCCACCCACTTCAAAGACCGAAAACAACTTCCAACATTTGAGAAATCATTGCGAGAAATATTTATTTCCAATGTATTCAAATAGCCAAATCTACAAGCGAGTTGCAGAATGTGTTTATTAAGAAAGACCAAAAAAAGGAACACGCAGCATTCACGCATATATATACTTATTAAATCCTTTCACACAGGCACATGAAAATAGAAAGATATACTGGATTGGCAGAAATTTTTGTTTTGTTCTTTCATTTAAGGTTTCAAATTTCATCTTTTATAACTGTTCTCTACAACATTCTAATATCAATATTGCTTCAATAACACTTTAACCAATTTTACCAACATGACTATAATCTATTACGGCAGTGTTGGCGATATCAGGCTATCGGTGACAGCCTGACCTCTGCTCTCTAACCGTATAACCGTAAACCCACAGAGTTACAACAAAATTCCAGTAAAATCAGATCTAGGCCTACATACAAAACAAATATAAATTTGGAAGCAACACTTTTTTTTTTTAATGTTGACATTTTTACCCATCGACACAACTAAGATCACATTAGAGGCCAGCTTCTGATCCCGCCAGTCGGGGCCAACCTGGGCTGTTAGAAGGATTCCAGCAGAAAGACGGAGATCCTCAATAAAAATTTCACCCCAATTGGGAATCGAACTTGGGTGTCCTGTGAAAATAGCAAATTCAGGTCTCCTGTGTGTGACAGAGAAGTGCCTAGCTGCGAGACCATGGTAAACAACATTTCAAAATAAATAGGAACGAATCATATGACAAAACAAAGCTAGATGCCTTTACAGTACATCTTTCAACTCATTTACATCGCATACGAAAACCTGGAGGCACATGTTTGCATAGTCTCCACTACCTAGGACATTACAAATCGATTCAGACTAGGGCAAAACAAACAAAATCTCATCTTTATACAATTTGCACGACAATCCCTGCGATTCAACACAAGTGGGGGAAACACACACACCCAAATTTTAAAAAACAATTTTTTAAAAACCAAATTAATCCACGGAAGATCTTTTTTTCTCAGAAATCCATACTTGTGGTTATTTTTAATAGACTACGAAAACAGATGGCCATGTCAAATTTGTCACCGACAATCATGAATACTATCACATGAATAGTTTTGAAATTGCTCTTAGTATTTTTAGAGCGTGAAAATGAAGAAAGGCCAAGAAAAAAATTGCAACAGACAGAAATTTTAGGATGGCTTACACTACACTTACTAAAAAAACAACAACAAAAAACCCTTAAGTTTTGCTTTCCAAATCGTTCATATTTCTATAAACTGAAGAATTCTTGAGTGTTTATAATAAGATAATTGTAGCACGACACTTCATCACTACCCCCAGGGAGGGAGCTATGTGAGCATATTCTAACACGCGCTATCCTTCAAAAAGAAAATGGACGTCTTCAGGACTAGTGTTGGGGTGAAAACAAAAAACAAAAAAACAACAAAAGCGTCTAACAAACTGCAATATATTTTTAAACCTAAAAACATCTGTCACTGGTGGTACGACCATGAAATGTGATGTGGGAATCAATGTGAAGAGCTAAATAATAAAAAATCAATATTCTAAGGGGGGGGGGGGGGGAGATTTTGTTGAAAATTTAGCATATTCTGTGGTAAGTCCAAGATCAGAACCATTCCAGGGTACAAAAGAATAAGATAAAAATGGAATATTGCAGATTTTTCTTCAAGAAGATGAAAAAGAATTTAGCCTTTACCAGCAGCCAAAATCATAAAACCAGCAGAATATTTCAACTGAACATTTTAAGTATAGGATAAGTTGTAAATACAAGAAGGGGAGGGGGGGAGGAGGATTATCGATGATAATACAGAAACCAAGGCACTTCAACCACACAGTACTCTCACAAGATTCATGACTTGATATTTACCGAAAACAAACATAATCCAAACATCACACACAATAGAAAATCTTGTCGAAAAACAAACAAATCCAAGACAGAATCAACCACGAGAGAAAAATTAAACTTTTTAAGTCATCATCAACTCTCAAGGGTGAGGAGCTGAGAGTGAATGCACACATGCAGGCACGCCCACACACACACACACACACACAACACATCAGTCCCTGGACGTTGTGATCCTACAGTCATGTGACATTTCTCAAGAAGACAGCTGTCGTGTCAAGACAGGTACCTTGCAAGAAGACATTTTTTTCATCCAAACAAATAGTGACAAACTCAATAATCCAGTCTTTGATGTGAAATGACCAAGAATGGGGGAAAAAAAAACTACCTTTTGGGTGAACTAGAGATGTACTGGATGTGCATATGCGATATAAATGATATACATGTCGAGTAGATATAAATAGATACTCAGACTTTTACAAGTAGTGACGAGTTTAGCAAAGCCAGTCGTATTAAAATAAACTGAATTAATTATAATCATAGTAATAGAGAATTAGATTACAAAGCTGCATTACATTGGCATGTTAGCTCTCTCTCTTTCTCTCTCGGCAAACAAACAAGATCACGAAGCGTAAAAAGCAAGTTCTTTCCTAAAGACGCGCCTCATGCATGACGTACGGTACAACAAACTTTGTTACTTGTAACTACGGTGACAGGATCCCTTTGTCTGATACAACTACTGCTGGTGATGACAGATATATCTACAGGATGCATGGGTGAATGTGCTGTGGTATGTGCCACAAAACCGCGCACAGAGTAGAGAGAGGGGAGTCAGGAAGAAAGCTGGCGTCAGCGACATCGAGTCAAACTCACACCTCACTCGGTGGCCAGGATCAAACATCTGTACATGCTCAGGGTATCCACCTCCCTGCTTTCTTGTAATCATTAATGCTGAGATGTAGCCCGAAAAATCATCTGTGGTGCAAAACGGGATTCAACTTTCTTGTGGGCAAGATACCGCAAACAGAAAATTGAAAATGAATTCCACTACTCCAAAAGACAAGCTGGAAACACACACCAGTGGCAGCAACATTATTTCTTAAAACTCGTGACAAAAATCAGATGCTTTTACTTTTGGCCCCGTTTACTTTTACACTCCCCTACTTATTCATCAACACAGAGAAATGGACAAACAGAAAAACTAGTTCAACTTGATGAAAAACTGAGCCATCAGCACATCCTCTGCTACTCTGTCAGTCTATAACAATACCTTAGTGCAAGAGTATAGAGTACGGCAGGATGTGTGGGCAAAACATGGGTGGAGCAGTTGACAAAACAAGAGGAGCTGAACCCAGAAGTGAAAAGAATCTGGTAAAAAAACAAAAAATGCAAAGAGTTCACACTAGACCTCACCATCATATCCCACCCACAGCCCCGTTGTTGTACTTGTGACCATGCTACACTAGAAAGTGCCTCTCAATGCCACGAAGTAAAGAATCTGAACAGTTCATTGGCTCAATTGTCTTTTTTTTTAATTTCAAAATTGACTGTAGAGACATTTCCTCAGCACCCAGAATTTAAAAAACTTTGGGGTGGGGATAATATAGAAAAATGTTACAGATAAACTTAAACAGCACAGCCTTTCTGTCAGAGGGGGGAGTGGGGAGAAAAACGGTGGTGGCTGTAGTAGATATGTAGGGGTGGGCAGCAGCTGGTGGGTAGAGTAAGTCAGGTCAGGGAGTGTGCTACAGCCGTAGTGAGAGATTCTGAGAGGAACTCTTAGTACAGGCACTCACTCCACAGAAACTGTAGAAGGGACAGGGAGGGATATGGGGGTGGGGGGGGAATAAAGAGTATAGGGGACAAGAGGGGCACTTCGGAATGTTCAGTTTTGGCAACTGCTCAGCAGATGAAATTTTGTATAACACTGAAGTTAGTTCACACACCTACATGTGTATATTTACAGTAACACTCCCAAATGTCTCCATGGAGCCAAGGTAAGCAAGAAATTACTGTACACCTGCTCAAGTGCCAGGCCATGCACTTACAGTACAGCCCATCAGCCCGCAGTATCAGGCCACAGTACCTGAGCATTCAATAGCAAGTGATTTAAGTGTCATTTCTCTCCGCATTTAAACAAAACAACAACATAAACACAGAAATATCATTTGAACAAAATTCTCAAGTCAACGTGAAAGTAACAAACAAACAAAAAGTAAAGAAGAAATGTATTAACATGAATGTGCCTTTCCTTACACACATACATACATTCATAATCATACACACACAAAATTATCAAACATGATTATGTACAAATTATTCTAATGCTTAAAAAAAAAACAACTCAAGACTTCGAAGTCACAGAATCTACAGGATCACACACTCTTGCTCTCAGCCATTTAGCAGTTGTGTTGTTGTCCACACCAAAATAACGATAGTAAACTACGGTCAACAAAATAAAGGAGGAGGAAACAACATTGCCTTTCTTGGAAACAAAGATAAAAACACACAAAAATGAACACACACATACACACACACATCAAGCAACTGTCCCCGACCTGTTCTACAAAAGTGGTTCCCTGTGTACCCAAACCATCTCACACAGACAGTAACAAAGAGATTGAAATAAATATGAACCTATTCTAACGACCACCTGTCCAAGACAATCACCATGACAAAAGACCAGAGGATCACCTGTCTGATATGGCCGCTTTCCTCCTGGACAATGGGTTGTTCTCTTGGGTAGGTTCGACTCTATGTCTTGCACATATGGAAACAGTCAGACTGGACTAGTTCAATATAAAAACCCTATGGGGAGCCCAAAGTGGCTGTTGTACAAATAGTAGTGATGGTGGGTGTTATGGCTTTTAGAATACACAAAGATCTTTTAGGCTGGGGCATGATGAGTTGACTATTCTTGTCCGTAAAAGTACCAATGTACAGTTGAGTATTAGGATATAAGAGGCACAGATCACAAACAACGAGGAGGGGGAGCATGGACATATGCAATTTCCTCTACATTGACACAGAACACTTGTAGGTTGACCTATCAAGAACAACCTGTTATCCTACTTAATTGGGGGGGGGGGGGAGAATAGGAT
Organism: Aplysia californica; assembly: GCF_000002075.1. Classification (NCBI taxonomy): domain Eukaryota; kingdom Metazoa; phylum Mollusca; class Gastropoda; order Aplysiida; family Aplysiidae; genus Aplysia; species Aplysia californica. The sequence goes on along the minus strand of NW_004798504.1, from coordinate 48,853 downwards.
GGGACTCTTGTCTTGAGACACACTGGCATAAAAACAAAACTTTTTCTTTAATTGTATATCTATAGCTACAGATCTATAGTACTTTACCACAGAGTCAAGACATTCTCAGCCCATTGTGGATGCACGGAGCCTACCAAGTACAATCATAGGGAGATAACCAACCGAGCCCCAAATATCTGTCTCTCACCTGTTAATTCATTGAACCTCCACAGTGACACAACTATAA
>NW_004798504.1:31468-48527 GCF_000002075.1 Aplysia californica | reverse complement strand
CCCCCCAAAAAAAAAATCCAACCAAACACAGACACAGACTGCTACTCAGGGGTACAAACTCACACACACACACACATGGACGTCTGCATTTCCAAGACAATCATCATCACTCAGGATAGCACCGTGCCAGTTTCATTATAACAAAAACGTGTCAGCAAACAGCAAAATAGAGAGAGGGCAGAGAAAAGAGAAAGTGTGGGTCCACTCACCATCAAAAGTGGGACCAGGAAACAAAAAAAACTCATGCCTTGCGGTGTATACCAAAGTATTTTTGTTGTACACACTCTTCAGTATCCAGAAAATTTTGCAAGTGCTTATCATAATAATATGTGTGCGAGTATCATACTATGGTGTGAGGTGTATGTTTTTAAGAGATCTGTGACAAACCCCTGAAAAAAAAGACAGAACAATGTGTGCAAATCAAGAGCTGGAAACAAATGTCCACAGGGCAACACAACATAGTTTGAGGTTTCTTACAGATTCCAACATGTGGGCAGAGGGGGGAAAAAACATCATGTATGCACAGTAAAATGTGAATCAAGAACTTTGTCAGAACAATCTCATACAAATCAACAAACAAGGCAAATTGTCCGATTTCATCACATCATTTCCATAATTAACAAAAACAAATGCCCAATCAAAGAAAAAAAACAACTTTCCAGCACACCTTTGGCATTAAACTAAACTAGTGCTGACTTTGTAAACAAAACAAAGATTATCCATTAGCAGACAGACCACTGATTTAAGAGTTAATGCATATATATAAATTTCTACTCCTCTTTCACCTAAACATGCATGCTCAAAGATATAGCCTCCTATAGAAAACAAATGATCCTCGCTGAGTGTGTAATTATGCTTCAACATAGCAGTCTGCAACTACAGACAAAAGTACCACCTTTGGGCAGAACTCAAGCGGCAACCAAACCAAATAAATCATTACAGCACTGCATGGGTACAAGGCCTCTACAAACACTACAAGGATGTTGAACAGGGCCAGACCTCTGGATTTAACGTCAATTCCCAAAAGAACAGTCAAGTTGGTGGGGAGAGCGAGCGTTGAAAACTCTCCAGGACACGATTTCAAGAACTCGCCATCGGGGAATTGAATTGCAGTCACGCGCAATATAGCCCAGCGTGATACCAACTGAGCTGACTGTGTGACAGTCAAAGATGGCAGAGATAGAAATTTCATACACACTGGGCTCCTTTCCACGTCACACTCCACGCAGCTCAATAAGAGACTGTAAACCTATTCAACACAAAAACGCCAGAAAGGCTAAGTGTCACTCTTACTCCCGAAAAAATTTCCTGGCTCTTTCGTACTTTCATTAACCCCCATGTTCATTCTGAGTCAAACTTTCAACTTAGTAACACAACAGCATGGTTCTACATCAAAAGTAAGATTTTTCTGAGACTTGGGGAAAAACAGAAAGATAAAGGGGGGGGGAGCGCGCACAGGGGTGTTTTAGTTCAAGCTTGTACATCTATTCACTCTGATGTCACCCTAAAAACCCTACCTTAACAAAAACTCCACTCCAAAAGGCAAGAAGTAAATAAATTCCATTCTTCAAAACAAAACAGAAAATTTTGTTCAATATCAGCAACAGACACATAGAATAAACTGTCCATCCTTATAGGTGAAACAACAACATAAAGGAAAATAAGCAGACCCACACATACGCAGCCAACAAAATCAGTGGAAGTCCATCAAATGATGGAGAACATTCTAGACAATATACAGGCCACATACAGTCCGGGCTTAAGACACTTATATACATACACACACACACAAAATACAGACACCCAGAGGAAGAGAGATGCTGCATCGTCGACTTCTTCATTGGAGATCAAAGCTGACTACACACACGTGGAACGCACAAATCAGTCAGCGCAAAAACGAGTCGGGTGGAACAACTGAACCGTCAGTCAGGCTCGTAAGACTCATTTCTGAGGCCAAAGACTGAGCTACCACCAGCACTGTGGCAGACAGCAGTCAAGGCGGGGCAGACCCGCAGCTGTAACAGACGAGGAGCTGCACCTAGAGGACACGGCCAGGGAGACTGTGTCCATTCTTTCAGTGCATAGATATATATACAAGAGGGTGTTGGGATTTTCTGTCCCACTTTGCCCTACTAGCTAGACACAGAACAGTTCATTTCAAAGGCACAGCATTTGGGGGAAATACCGACCAGGAAACCTTGAATACAGAAGACTCCAAAAAGCGACGAAGAATGCCCTTTCAAAAAAAAAAGGGGGGAGGGTGTCTTGGGCACCCTGAGTTCCATGGATATAATCTACAAGAGCTGACACCTGAAATGATTTAGCCTGTATAAAAAAAAATACAACAGAGAGCCCTTGATAAAAGTGTTACTGCAAACAAGATGAAAGCAGTCAGACCATATGCGAAATGAAAGCTGAATGGTACACTATACGGGCACTTTTTTCATGCAGATGATTTTTAGCTTCACTAGAACAATATGTAGATAATACTCAAAGAATACGCTCTCAATCCTTCCTCCAGAGTCCAGTATTACAAAAAAAAGTTACTTTTTTGGGGGCAAACCATAAAACAGAAGGCAACAACATCCACTCACACTCACCTCAGTACTACAACTAAACAATTGGATGATGATAAGTCAAAAGTCACAGCTTTGACAAAAAGCTGCCCTACAGACGTTATTGTCATAGCATGCGTGTCATTCCCCTAGGAGAAATACACCAAAACCTCGGTACGGCATACCCCCTCTCCCTCGTTACAAAAACACCAACAAAAAAAAAAAAGATGTTTTTAATCAAAAAAAAAAAAAATCATAGCAACCGTAAGTAAAGGAAGCTACCCCGGGACTGGAAGACGTAGAACCGTGTACTTTGTAACAAAAAGCGCACGCGGTCCCACAGAGAGTACGCACAACCAAGGTTTTGCCGTACTGTACACAACAGGCGCTGGGCCCCGCGCCTCCTATCTACGCCACCTCCTCCTCGTCCGTGTTGTTGCTCGTCTCCAAAGCTGCCAGGCGCGTCTCCAGCTCCCCGATGCGCTTGTCCTGGGCGTTGACTTTTTCCTTGAGCTCAGTCACTTCTTTCATCAACTCTTTCACATCCACCCCATCCACTTTGCCGGATTGCTGTTGTCAATGAAAAAAAGAATAAATAAGATAAGAACTGAGCCTACTGTTAATTGCTCTCTCTTTTTAAGAACTTCTGAGTTTTTAATTCAAAAAGAAAAAAGAAGCAAAATGCACTTTAAGGCTGTACTGTTATTTTATTTACACATATTCCTCTTCATTAGATGAATCTTTTATTAGGAAATTAAATTAACAAACCTGGACAATACTCTTTAAAACAACATGGCAAAACTTGAAAGCCGATTAAACTATTTTATCACAAGGATTATTTCAACAAACTACTGCCTTTTCTAAAGAAAAACATAAGTCTTGTAATCTGTTACGCTTGATTTACACTGCGGGAGTCATTACAGCAAGAAAATCAATTGTGCCAATTAGAAACTGTCACAACATCAGAAACCAAGGATCGGGAATATATTTGGGAGGGGGGTGGGGGTCGCGCACGCATCCCGCTACAGCTGTCGTGCAGGCAGTGTCAGTAACATGATGAATGGTAGCGGTCACAACAGCCGGGACACCCATACGGTAAAGGTCACATGGTATGAGTCATCAGCAACCACCAATCTACTATTCCGAGCAACATGCTGAGTATGTAGCAGCACATGCAATGATTTACTTTACTTACAAAGTCAGACAGAGCAACATTTTCTTTCACATGATGCTGCTTCCTTATCATACAAGACTATCGATTGATTAAATCCCTTACACCTTGCATTATAGGACAAGTAAAAAGTATTGGAGCTACTCATTTTTCCTGCAGAAGCAAGAACAATAAAGACCCACAAGTAAAAATTCTGATTGATACGTGGGTGAATTCTTTTAAGTACTGTTTTCAACATCCATCACACATAATTATCAAAAAGCACGAAATAAAATCATTTCAACGAAAAAAATGCCTCATTATAATAACAGTGAGAGTCCTAAAGAGTAGTTTTCAAATATCTTAGAAATCAAATTAATTTACAACTGTTATGTTATCTGAAATAAAAGTCCCAATTTTGGGTTACAAGGCAAGAAAAAGTACCCAGCAGTGATTGTTTCTTTAATGCCAGAAAGAGACAAAGAACCCAGGACACAATAATAGGCCTATACTATTTCAACTAAAACCCTGCACTTTCTTTATTTTGTAAGAAGGAACAGAGTGACCACTCATTGATTTTTCTACATTAGGAAAAGAGAACAAAGAAGGACAATCTCTAAAAAAAAACATTCATAAAAACCCCATCAAAAAGCAAACGAATGAAAACCTGTCAAGCTTTCTTTCAAATAAAACTCCCAACTGTAGAATACCTCTGTATGAGAACGATTCCCCACAAAATAGTATACTGCCAGTATATCCTTTAGATTTTGTATCAATTTAAAAGTCAACTGCTGAGACATCAAAATGCGCCACGAATGAGATTAACAAAGCACCCTTTCACAATTGAAATTAAATGCAATTAGAATAAGATCAAATCATGGCAAGATACAAATCGCAAACGTTAATGTTAGCCATGAGAAAAAGGAAACAGTGCATTTTTTGCATATAAGTAACACCAAAGGCAGCATTGGACCATGCTAGCCCGAGAGAAGTATGACAAAAGAGTAGTTATAAAAAAAGATCAAAAGTCTCTTATCACCAGTTACTCTTTCGTCCTTTATCTCCAAGCCAATGCCGTTACTTGTCAGAAGATGTTAACATGACACACCTTAACAAGAAACCATAATTTCATGTTAATAGGTGAAAGACTTTAGAAACTTTTTCTTTTTAAAATTTTGATCACATGGAGTTGAATGATTGTCTCAAAGCTTTGTTGGTCAATAATATTATCAAAACTGAAACAAATTAAAATAGTAGTCTTATTAAGAACAGAAATAGAAAACCTTTATTACTTCTGGGAATCATGAAACTATCTTATTAGATCATAAACAATGTACTCCATTTCACCAAGAGAATAGGATCATGTGAACCAGTTTACAGTCTCAGAGCAACAAGCTGAGACGTCACATTCTGAGTCTTGTTGGACACGACAGGTTGTCTCAAGCAATCAATCAAAGTAAAGTATGATTACGACTTTAAATGTTTTAGTTTAGTTTTAGTAAGGTTTTTACGGCGCTCGCAACTGCATAATGTTTTACAAACCATAATCAGAATTTAGATCCTTTACCCGTCTGAGAGGGATTCAGCATCCCACCAGCCAAACAGACATAATTGAGAAAATGTCTAGCCCACTTTAGGATGAAGCTCACATCTGTGTTCAAGAACAAAGAGCCTTACTGATAACCCCCCCCCCCCACCTGCCCATGATGGTGATTGACACAGTTCTAAAGCAGCACCCTACACACAAAAAAGGATGTTGACCACCCGAAGAAACCATCTCTCAAGCACAGTTCACGTGTAGAAGGTAAGGTCCTACACACAGCACTTTGCTCTATCAGATAACCAGCTTCCTAGCCCAGCTCCAAACAAACAAGCAAAGCATTACTTCCTCCAGCATCAAGGTAGCAAAAACAGGCTGAGCTTCCTTGATCATGCATGCCAATGCCAGTCTTCAAATGAGACGCTTCCTTTCTTAGTTTCCGTTCCTTTGTCTAAGTAAAGAGAAGTACCCTGCCACAACAACAGTCATGTACCGCAAGAAGAAGCAAGAAAGACAGTGGGAAATGACAGAAACAGAAAAGGCAACTGGCAATGAAAAAATCCTGACCCTTTCTGACCCCGTGGAAACACAAGCGCTGGGGCTCAAAATTTATGATTACATCATCAAATACATTTTGTATCAAGACTACTTCTATATAAAGTCCCTCACATCAGGCAAAAAGCAAATAATGTCAGTCCTGCCAGTGGTGCCTACCAGCCACATACGAATGCTTCTTTTCTATAACTCAAATTAACTAATAAACTGCTGGCATACAAATCACCGAAGTAGCAATTGTCGAAGAAATCTAATCATAATAGAAAACTAGGAGCAGACTAGACAATAGGTGCTGAAAAGAAAGAACCTTGTTAGTTTGAGTACAGTACAAAGAAAAACATTGACAGAATTCAGGCAAGACAGAATAACAGAAGTACTGACGCAAAGAAAAGGAGGACCTGCCAAAGGCACCCATCCAATCACATTTTGAGTTTGAGTAAAGAGAAGTACATCAAGCTAATAATGGTCATTTAGAGCAGGGGAAAAAGCAAGACAGATAGACAGAAAGAATGGAGGGAAAGAAAAGTAGGACCTACCAGTGGCACCCTCCAACTACCGCCACCCAAACACCCAAGCGACCTGCTAAAGATGTTCTACGACCAATGACAACTATAGTCTATTATACTATTAATGTACAGGTACAAGACTGAACTGAAGTTGTACCTTGTAAAAGCACCACCAGGACTACTCAAACACAGAGACCCTTAGTTTAGTTTTAGTAAGAGTTTTACGGCACTTGCAACACAATAAAGTCATATTAGAGCCGAAGATGAGAGGTGTTACAAGAGAGATACAAACACAAAAAAGAAGAAAATGAGATCAGGACGATAGATGTTTGATAGGAAAGACCCTGTGCCATCTGCCATTTTCAAAAATGTAACAAAGTGACAAGAAAGACCCTACTAGACATGGCTTAAGTCACTAGAAGAAGTACTCGGAACATAGAGACACTGGGCTGGAAGAGGCGTAAAACATGCCTGGTAAGGGAGAGAAATAAATTCAGACTTAGACCAAACTAGAACGCTGAAATGGCGTGGGCTGGCCCTCATTTGGTCAATCAACAGCCCCTTGCGACTGGCAAAATAATCTGTAGCAAGAATGAACCAGAGATACAAATACATACACAAATACATACTGACAGGAAGTAACATGTGAGGACTTAAGCCAAAGGTGAAATATCAAAAGCCCATTGAAAGAGCCAATTCAACTTCATGGAGATATAAAATAAATATATATTAAAGATAAAATGAGCCGAGGGCGGGGGGGGGGGGGGAGTTTAAGAAAAAAAAATATTTTAATAAAGAAGAAAAAACTGATAAGAGAAAAAGAAGGGAAATATAAAACACAAAAAAGCTGAAGTGAAGGAATACGGAAAGAAATGACTGTATGTAGAAGAGTAGACTGAAGTTGCCCGTAACAAAATGAAAAATAAACAAATGTGTTGATATGGGTGTGAAGTGTAGAAGCTTGATATGCCCAAACTGAGTGCAAAACAAGTTGTAGTTAAAAAGAGTGGAAACAAAGGTCCCAAACTGAAAGAACCTGTTGTATCTAAAAAACAAACTGACCCCACAAACAAATCAACGGACTTCAAATGGACAAACACTTACTTGAGATTGAAAGAGAGTAAATAGAACATCAACACAATAACCGACATTAAGGACAGAGTGAAGCCAAGACCGACAGACAGACAGACAGACAGAAACAAGGACAGTTTGTTTGAGTAAAGAGAAGCACATCGACACAATAATGGTTATTTAGTGCTGGGAAAAAGTAAGATAGACAGAAACAACAGAAGGAAAATAAAGACTAAGGTTCTACCAATAGTGCCCTTCAACCACCCGGAAGAAGGAAAGGAAAGAAGTAGGACCTCCTGACGAAATGATGCCCGATAACCACCCACGACAGGGAACCAGCGCAGGTCAAAACTAAAAACCATCTTGGGTCCAGCGGGAGATCAAATCCAGGCACAAACGGCTGCGAAACAAACCACCCAAGCCTTATGAAGCAGCCCTGAGGAGATCCATCTACAGGGAGAAAGTGCAAAAGTATGCTGGTACCGACAAACAGCTACGCTGGCACTACGGCTTTATTAGTAGTACAGTGAACAGGTCTACTACACATGGCTACGGTAAGAACATGACGCCTTGTGGGTGTGGAGTGGGGTGGAGGGGGGGTTGTTAAGTTTACAAACACCACTACACATAACAGGATTTGGCTAGAGTATGATGGTGGTTCCCACAGCAAGTGTATTGAGTCGCACTAGAGTAACTGCAGGGATGGAGCAACAAACACCGAGAGTTGAGTTACCGTAAACTACATTAATACAGAACCCCATACAAACCCACACACACACACACACACACACACACAAGGTGACACAAACACACAGACACACCCACACAAGGTGATACACAAAAACACAACGTGTGACACACACACACACAGATATACATATGATATAAAACATACAGACACACATGGTGACACACACATAGAGTGGCAAAGAGTCACATAAAGAGGCAAAGAGTGACACACACACACACACACACACACACACACACACACACACACACACACACACACACACACACACACACACAGTGACACACTACACAAACCACAGCTCTGGAGTATAGAACTCTCCACCCGATCCTGCTCCCCCCATCAGTGTACAAAGACCAGTAAGCCACAGGAGTACAGACCGATGATCATACAGAGAAGTGTGCTTTCAATCAACGTATTCCAACTTCAATTCTTCAAAGTCTTCTGTTACTCTCAAGACCTATATTCACTTGTGATTTTAATCTCAATCATTCAATTTCAAGTTCCATTTCTCAAAGTACCAAGAATTTTTTTAAGTTAAATAAAAAAGAATGGATTTTTGTGAAAATTAAGGAGTATAAATAGGATATATAAACAGAAACAAAAATTACAGGAAAATGAAGAAAATGAGCACAGTAAACTTGTGTCTCCTGAATAAACATTAAATTAAATAAATACAAATTTTTCCAGCCATCTTTTAATCATTGCATCCCATAAGATCTTGCTTACATTCTTCATTCCACCTCCAAGTTGTTAGTGTTTCTCACAATGCCAGTGCAGACAAGGACACACTAGAGCACTACAGGGGCCCACAACAAGAAAAAAGGATATAATAAAACTAAAAAGCAAACTCCAGAAGTCAGGATTGGAGAACAAAGAAGAAACGAAGATTGAAAAAAACAATAATTAAAGTGAACACAAAACGCAAAAGTAAAAGAGAGGTAAGAACCATTCTGAAAGAAGGACATCCCCGGGGGAGTATTTATGCATCTTCCACGGTCTCCTCTTCACTCTCGTATTGCGAGAGCCTCTCCTCGAGAGTTTTAATCCGCCGTTCGTGCGCCTTGACGATCAGCTTCAATTTGCGCATGTCGTCCAAAATGCCTTGAGGATCAAAGCCCTGTGTTTGGAACATGACACATACAGGGAATGATGAGGTGTGAGGCGGGGAGTCCGGCACCGAGTTGGGGGGAGGAGGGGGGTAACCTGTAGTGCAGCTTCTTTGCTGTGAGATACTTGTATACAATATACCCAACTGAGGAGACTATACAATTTTTCATTTCTGGAGAGCTCAGTACACACTTTTCAACAGTCGATTCTACCTTTTATTTCCTGTATTGTGGTATTTGCAGCTTAAGGGTAATCAAAACACCCAGCATGAGTCGAGTATAAACACTATTGGCTGAGTACTAAATTGTCTTGTGTTCCGGAAGTCCACACCGATAGGCAACTAATGCGATAGCTCTGATTTTGCTTGAGTTTCCTTCTTACTTGCCCGATCGTCTTTCTGATTGGAGTATTTGGCAGGATTTCTTTGGGTATGATGAAACTATCATCTGTTTGACTTCCTTAAACTCTACTATAAACTGTAACACTGGCACACTCATATAAAAAGGGAGGGGAAATATTGTATTTCTATACATTTTTGTCCAAAGAAGGCAAACACAAAAATATGAAGATGAATAAATGAGCATAACAACATACATGATGCACTTTCCCTTATCAGTTTTTTTCTTCGCAGTTCAGAACTCAGGAAACATTAATCAGCTAGAAGAACAAGTTTGGGAGAAAAAATTTGGAAAAAGCCGAAGGTGTAAGTACAGTTCACCCAGAATCTCAGTCTACTCTGGCATTTTTGCTTGGAAAAAAAAAAAGTGATCCACAACCAAAGAAAAGCCAAAGATAAATTACAACCTAAACCAACGTTGTGAATAGTCATTTTATCAAACAATTAACAGAATCTATTCATGGAACAGGAGAATATAGTTGCTGGTGCAAAATAAACAACTTCTCCTGACCCTGCTTTAAGCGACGAGTTCAGAAAACAAAGTAACTGATAGTTTTTGCAACAGCAACAGTATATCCTACGGGGTTACTAAGGGGAGACAGGACGACCCCTTTTCCATAAACAGCTTTTCTCACATTCTGAAAGAAAGCTAGTGGAAAAGAATAACAGATTAATATAAATGGCCATTGTAAATCAACTCCTTGTAAACCATGTCTAAAGATTTTCATGGCGCTGGCATCGACTGGACTTTCACAAACAGAAATAAAGAAATATTATCAACCCTAGGAACAATCCATATAAACCTTGCTACCAAAATCTTATACAAAACCTTTTCTTGCATCATAAGAATATGATCCCCTCCTTACACAATTTACTGATCATTTGAAAGAAAAGGCAAGTTTGTTTTGGATTTTTTTTTTTTTTTTAAATTTTTATTTCAATTTGAAGACTGACCACCTCTTTACTTCTTGAACAGATCACTTCACTTCTGAAGTATGTGAAAATAGATCAAGATTGCATCTGTCAAGTCTAAAACGATGGATAATAAAAACAAGCCCAACAACTCAAATAAACAAAGACACATATAATGAAGCATAAAGAAAGATACGAACAAGAGAGAACACAATAATTTAGTAAACAGTAAGAAGTTCATGATGAAAACAAATAAACTGTTCAATCTGTAAACCGTAGGTACATTCAACAAATAGCTTCCTGGTGTACTAAAATTCACAGTGCTAATATTTTTTCACAAGACCATTTTTACACCTCGCAATCTTTTTAACCAAGACATTAAATTTGCCGGCCAAATCAGAAAGAGATGAGCTAAAAACAGAAAACAGAACAAAATCAAAATGAGTCAAAGAAATTATAAATACTCGAGCCAAACAAGCAAAAAATTACTAAAATAAGTGAGAAATTTTTTTTTAAAAACGAAATCTTTCCATTCTCAACCGCGGTGAAAAGAAAGAAATAAAAGAGACAGGGTTGTTGTTAAGGGAAAGCTGGACTTAGAAAAGGTCAAAGCATCTCATTCATTTATCCCATACAAAAACCAATCAAGATAGTGAATTTTCTATATCAGAATTTCCAAAACATAGGTCTTTGAAAGTCCTAAACAAAATTGAGAACAAAATAACCCCTTTAAGTTCAATTTTGCATTCCATCAAACGGACCACTGATTATTTGTTGATTATTCGAAGCAGTAAGTTATAAGGTTAAATTTTTGTTTCTCAAAATCATAAATTATAAGTTGTCGCCACACTTGCTCCTAGTAATAATTTGTCAAAAACACCTCAAATAGCACAAAACCTGAGTTAAAGGCCAAGTCAAGTTTTATCATTTTCTGATCACCCAAATGTGAACAGAGACAAATATGGATCCCAACTCGAGGTCACTCCATTTTAAGAAAATATTAGACCTGATTTATCTCAACCAGAGGACAGTGAAATAAGGATGCCATACTAGATTTTGTTCTATAGCTTACAAATCTATTTCATCGGGTGGACCTTAAAATATCTTCATCAAGCAGGTCATTAAGGATTGAGAATGGATTATCAGAATACCAGGACCTAAAAATTAATCTAGAGTATTGCATCTTTTCTGAAACATTCAATCATTTTGGACCCGGAGCCAAACCCAAATCTAAAATCTCTTTAAAAAAGAGAGGCACTCCCACTTAGCCTGAAAATCCTGACAGGTGCATCAAGTCAAGAGAAGAAGAAAAAACAAAAAACAACTACAGATGACAGAATATGCATGCCAAGAATTGTGCATGTCATGTCAACATCCCACCACTCTACCAGTTGGAAATTGTCAGATGCCAAAAATAGTTCATGGCTTCATTATATTGTCCTCATTTCTCAGGCACATAATAACACCATCAACTCATCCATTTAACACCTGAGTCTATTTTTTTTACTAAAGTTCAACCCCACAGACATGAAATTTACACAGCAAAGTATTCTTTTTCAAATTACAGCAAGTCTTGTGTTTTACACTCCCATCAACACAATTTAGATCAATGGCTTTAGAGTCTGGCTTCTTCAAACCTGACTGTCAGACCCAGCCTCGGCTTAGTGGAACAAAATATTCCAGCAGATAGATGGTGGTATGCCATTAAAATTTTTAAAAACCACCTTCCCAAGCACAAATCGAACTCCATGTCTTCTCGAAGTCATGTCTTTTGATTGCAAGGGCAAAGACCCAATCCCCACACCATTGATGCACGAAGAGAGAAGATGGGAGCGGGGTAAAAATGGGTATTTCAAGTACTGAGGACCCACAAAAAAGACCAATACAATCACCGTGCCCACCCCAGCCTGAACAATGGCGGTCCACGACCCAGCACACAACAGTGGTGACTTACAGGAGGCAGAGCGGGGGCGGCGGCAGCTTCAGCGTTGTTGGACTGCTGCTGTGCTTTGGCCGGCATCTTGTCCAAGATGTTGGATCGCCGCTGCACCTTCAGTATTTCCTTTTTGCTGGACGCAAATCCTCCCTTCAGCGAAACCTGGAGTGACCACGGAACAAAAGACAAAGATATAAAAATTCCCCACTCTAACATTCATTCCTAAACACCGAAACACTTCCCAGTTGTGAGAAACAAAAATGTTAATTCTTAGTATACAGAAGGCTATTCAGACTATGGAGCCAATTTTGTCATCCAACTTTTCAGCATCACAAACTTTTTCATAACCCTGCGTCTAATTGACATATTTGCATAAACTAAACACCAAACCGAGAAGAAAATAATCTTCGCAATAAACACACACTTTTATTATAGACAAGATGAATATGCTGGGGTTTTGATGATTTTTGTTATGACTAAACAACGTGGGTGGTTGGCGGGTGCTCTGGTGTGGTTTGCTTCTTCTTTCCTATGAAACATCTATCGTCCTTTTCTCCCCTTCTTCTTTTTTATGTTTGTTACTCTCTTGTAACACCTCTAATCTTCTGGTGCTCATATGACCTTATGCAGTAGCGAGCGCCGTAAAACTTCTATTAGAACTAAACAAAAACAACAGAGCGATGCTGTGCCCCGGCTGTTCTGACTCGCCGTTTGCTAAGAGTTAAGAATTCTTCCGCCACCTGCCTCAAGATATCCCTTTTGCATTGAAAGAAAAACACTAGGAACCCATTGATATTCTGTCCTAGTCAAATGGTAAGTCACAGCACTAGTAACAAAAAAATTGTAAGACAAAGCGTTGTAAGCCTTGGAAGGGAACCATGTCCTATTTTCCTCAGTTTCCCAGCGGCCCAAGCACAGGTGGCGGTGTACAGTAACGGCACATTTCGTCATTCTACCCATATTGGTGCTATACTGCATCATGTTATATGACATAAATGTAACCTTCGAATTTTGTTACAGATGTATTGTATATTATGCCATTGTAACCCATATATCTCCCATGGTACAGGTTGGGTTTTTTTTGGTGGGGGGGGGGTACTTTTTTTAAAATTATGATTCGTCCGCAGCCACATAATGCTTCATTGGTACACTATATTATCTAGAGGAGTAGAATATGAGATGGTTTATCAACAAAACAGTATCCTCAAAGAGTTAAGCTCTAATAAGAGTTTTACAGAACTTTCAACAAAAATAGCTTATTAAAGTGTCAAAGATTAGATGTGTTACCAGAGAGTAACATACAAAGAAAAGAAGGAAGAGATAAGGACGACTGATGTTAGATACCAAAGAGAGAGCAAACTACACCACAACATCCGCTAATCACAATTATCCCCAAACAAAATCAAAGAAAAGGACAATGATGAGACACACTGGGCACTGTACTGACCAGTAGGGGCTTGGCGTTCTTCCCGTCAAAGAAGTCATCGGCTGATATGGACGGCACGTCAGAGGCAGTGTCCGGGTACAAGTCGTCTTGGAAGAGCTCAGACTACACAAAAAGGTAGGCGACAAATACTTAATTAACTGAAAACATGAAGCTATAACGCACATAAAATGACATTAAAAAATGTACAAGAAAGAATAAATAAATAAAAGCACAAAAACATTTTGAAGGATGAAAATAAAGACAGAGCAACTGCAATTTATATCACACAGTTATTAATGATAATAAAACGTACTCTGAACATTCAGAAACAGAACTTTACACTGTTTTAATCCATACAACATTTTAATCCTTAGAAAATCAGGTTAAAAGGACGTTATGCTATTGTCACATCTAGCCATTCAATGAGCCAGATTCTGGAAAAGAAAGATTAATCTTATCATATGCACTGTAGAAAGAAGTAGCATTATGCCTCACCTTACGTGGCACAGTGAATGGAATGACCTCACAAAGGCCGTTGTTATGAAGTTTGTAGAACCTGTTCACGGAAGAGGGAGAAAAAAAAAAGAAACTTTTATAGTATGATCTCAAACAGAAGAGATATCTCAGCGATTGTCTTTCTTTTATGAATTACTTCGAAAGCTGGGCTCTTTCAGATTTTATGAATTTGTTGCTTCCTGTTAAGAGAAAGGAAAGAAAGAGCTGGAGAGAATGCACAAAAGTGAGTATTAAACCTGTGTATTTATGCGCACACATGTTCAGGTGGTGTGTCCCTCCACCACACATACCACACATAACCAAATCAATACATTCAACAAAGAGAACTAAACTGACTGTGAAAGATCTGTTTTAGGAAGTACATCTTCCCTGGAAATTTAATGGTCATTTACATAGAAGCCTCAACAGAGCAATTTCAATTGACCTGACAACTTCATCTTGCACATTGAAACTTTAACCAAAAAATGTTTTCCATAAATAAAAAATGAAAAACATTACTTTTAAACTTTAATTTAGATTTGTCTCCACAAACACAGATATATATATATGCAAATTGCACAAATACTAACATTTAAGACTCGATCAAAATATAAAAGAATCATATTTGTCTGCACAAACTATTGCCTACCTGGCAATTTCATTGTTATTGACATTGAGGCCTCGCTTGGGCATGTAGCCGATGCCTCTCTGCGGGGAGTTGGACTGGTAGAGGGCCAGGTAGTGCACGTAGGGGGCCTCATCTGTCACCTCGTAGTAGCGGATCAAGCTGTCTCCCTGTGTGCATGCGGGGGGAGGATGGAATCAGAGCGGTGGCTAGTTTCAGTAATTATTGTAACATTACGGTTTTACACACCCTCCCCCCCCCCCCCCCTCTCTCTCTCTCTCTCTCTCTCTCTCTCTCTCTCTCTCCCCCCCCCCCCCTCAACACAACTTAGACCACTAATCTAGACAGGGAGAGAGGGTGGAAGGAGAGAGGGAGTGAGAAATAGAGAGAGGAGGGGACGGAGGGATGGAGGGATGGATGGAGGGATGGATGGATGGATGGACGGAGAGGGAGGAATGGGGGGAGATAGATAGAAAGAGAGAGAGGAGGGAGGTGATGGATGGATGGAAGGATGGAGACATCAAAAGGCAGACAGAGACACACAGTTAAAGAGAGAGGAACAGTGGTAGAGAGGGAGAAGGGAAGACAGAGAGGGAGAGAGACTGTAACATGGGATAGGGTGGGGGAGGGAGAGAGAGATCAATACATAGATTTTCCAGACACAGCAAAGATCCGAAGATAGACAGAAAGAATGAGTGGATGAGAGAAATGAGAAAGTGGCACCAAAATTTGCTATCAGGACTAGCCAGATTTTAGCCTATTTGCAAGTGAAAATGTACAGCTGCCAATCAACCCCTAATAATACATAGCAGGACAATGGCCCAGTGCACGAAGTACACAATGTGGCAGGTTTCTAAAAGGCTTACAACTAATTAACGAGTGTTACTGTAAATATAAGAACTTAACCGAAAAGAGTCTGAGACAAGTACGGATCCGTTGATATAGAATACTGATGGGTCAACACTATCGGAATATTCATTACGAAAGGAGTTGATATGATGAGGTGGCGAGTGTGGAACTTTCTGACAGTGCAGATTGAGGAAGACTGGAAGTAGTGGGGGCAGGGAGAAATGGAGGGGGGAGGGGTTGGGGAGATATACAAGGGATAAACATAGCTATGCCTCTCACCTTGCCAGCCAGGTAGACCATGCCGGTGTCAGGGTCGTAGAAAATGAACATCACACCGTTGCTGGAGTCAATCTCCTCCATAACGACGGAAGAACTCAGGTCGTTCTGTGGAACACATATCACGGTCATACTGTATCAGACACACAAGAGCAGAAAATAAATGCTTAGCAAACTCTTCTCTATAAGCCTTCAAACAATCGTCCCCTGAGCCATTTCATCTGAGCTCGCTTAGGTTTCATTTTGTTCTAGTTCCTGAGTATAAGAATAGTTAAACTCTACTTTCACTAGCAATTTTGAGAATAACGATTTTCTGTACATTTCTGTTCCAACCCCGAAAAAAAAAATCCTTCAAAATAATTGCCATGGAATTAAAATTAAGAAGGTCAACAAAGCTTTAATCTACATGTTTGAGTAAAGAAAATCAGGAATCACATTGACACAATAATGGTCATTATGTGTGGGGAAAAAGTAAGACAGACAGGGTAACAGAAACAACAGAGGGAAAATAAAGAAGTAAGACCTACCAGTGGCACCTTCAAACCACCCGCAGCTTTATTTCATGACGTCAATCGGAACCAAAAGCGGAGAGAGACCGCTCCTATTCTTGGTAGTACAGTTATAAAAAATAGCTACATAAGAGAGCATCAGAAAAAACTAACTCACCTCGTTCCATAGAGCATATTGTCTCTCACTCATTCTCGAAAATCCAGTGGTGAAGATCTGACCGGTCTTCAGATAGGCACATTGTGCAGGCTTTGAGCCCTGATGACATTTGCCCTCCTAAAAGTGGTGATAAAACACATATTATCGTCACTGACCAATGAAAAACAACTTATCTTAATTCAAAAATGTCCAGGGAGGGAGGGAAGGAGGGAGGGAGAGAGAGAGATCAATACATAGATTTT